>NC_053025.1:168489478-168505474 GCF_003073215.2 Triticum urartu
TGAAGGGACCAGCCCCTTAGTGGGCTGGTGCGCCTCCCACAAGGGCCCATGGCGCCTAAGAGGTGGAAAGGGGGCAAACCCTAAGGGGATATGGGCCTTAAGGGCCCATATTGGTGCGCCTCCCTCTCCTCTCCCCCTCTTGGCCGCCATCCTTGATCCCCATCTAGGGCTGCCGCCCCCCCTAGGGGTGGGAACCCTAGAGGGGGCGCAGCCCCTCCCCTTCCCTATATATATGAGGCCTAGGGCTGCCCATAAGACACGCGATTCGATCTCTCGTTGGTGCAGCCCTGCATCTCTCTCTCCCTCCTCTTCTGTGGTGCTTGGCGAAGCCCTGCAGGATTGCCACGCTCCTCCATCACCACCACGCCGTTGTGCTGCTGCTGGATGGAGTCTTCCTCAACCTCTCCCTCTCTCCTTGCTGGATCAAGGCGTGGGAGACGTCACCGGGCTGCACGTGTGTTGAACGCGGAGGTGCCGTGCGTTCGGCACTTGGTCATCGGTGATTTGAATCACGACGAGTACGACTCCATCAACCCCGTTCACTTGAACGCTTCCGCTTAGCGATCTACAAGGGTATGTAGATGCACTCTCCTTCCCCTCGTTGCTGGTCTCTCCATAGATAGATCTTGGTGACACGTAGGAAAATTTTGAATTTCTGCTACGTTCCCAACAGTGGCATCATGAGCTAGGTCTATTGCGTAGATTCTATGCACGAGTAGAACACAAAGTAGTTGTGGGCGTTGATTTTGTTCAATATGCTTGCCGTTACTAGTCTTATCTTGATTCGGCGGCATCGTGGGATGAAGCGGCCCGGACCAACCTTACACGTACTCTTACGTGAGACCGGTTCCACCGACAAACATGCACTAGTTGCATAAGGTGGCTGGCGGGTGTCTGTCTCTCCCACTTTAGTCGGATCGGATTCGATGAACAGGGTCCTTATGAAGGGTAAATAGCAATTGGCATATCACGTTGTGGTCTTTGCGTAGGTAAGAAACGTTCTTGCTAGAAACCCATAGCAGCCACGTAAAACATGCAAACAACAATTAGAGGACGTCTAACTTGTTTTTGCAGGGTATGCTATGTGATGTGATATGGCCAAAAGGATGTGATGAATGATATATGTGATGTATGAGATTGATCATGTTCTTGTAATAGGAATCACGACTTGCATGTCGATGAGTATGACAACCGGCAGGAGCCATAGGAGTTGTCTTTATTTATTTATGACCTGCGTGTCAACTTAAACGTCATGTAATTACTTTACTTTATTGCTAACCGTTAGCTGTAGTAGTAGAAGTAATAGATGACGTGGCAACTTCAAGAAGACACGATGATGGAGATCATGATGATGGAGATCATGGTGTCATGCCGGTGACGATGATGATCATGGAGCCCCGAAGATGGAGATCAAAAGGAGCAATATGATATTGGCCATATCATGTCACTATTTGATTGCATGTGATGTTTTATCATGTTTATACATCTTTGCTTTAGAGACGGTAGTAATAAGATGATCCCTCATTATAAATTTCAAGAAAGTGTTCCCCCTAACTGTGCACCGTTGCGACAAGGTTCGTTGTTTCTAAGCACCACGTGATGATCGGGTGTGATAGATTCTTACATTCACATACAACGGGTGTAAGCCAGATTTACACATGTGAAACACTTAGGTTGACTTGACGAGCCTAGCATGTACAGACATGGCCTCGGAACACAGAGAGACCGAAAGGTCGAGCATGAGTCGTATGGTAGATACGATCAACATGAAGATGTTCACCGATGATGACTAGTCCGTCTCACGTGATGATCGGACACGGCCTAGTTGACTCGGATCATGTAATCACTTAGATGACTAGAGGGATGTCTATCTGAGTGGGAATTCATAAGATGAACTTAATTATCCTGAACATAGTCAAAAGGTCTTCGCAAATTATGTCGTGGCTCACGTTTCTGTTCTACTGTTTAGTTATGTTCCTAGAGAAAATTAGTTGAAAGTTGATAGTAGCAATTATGCGGACTAGGTCCGTAAACTGAGGATTGTCCTCATTGCTTCATAGAAGGCTTATGTCCTTAATGCACCGCTCAGTGTGCTGAACCTCGAACGTGTCTGTGGATGTTGCGAACATCTGACATACACGTTTTGATAACTACGTGATAGTTCAGTTAAACGGTTTAGAGTTGAGGCACCGAAGACGTTTTGAAACGTCGCGAAACATATGAGATGTTTCGAGGGCTGAAATTGGGATTTCAGGCTCGTGCCCACGTCAAAAGGTATAAGACCTCCGACGATTTTCTTAGCCTGCAAACTAAGGGAGAAAAGCTCAATTGTTGAGCTTGTGCTCAGATTGTCTGAGTACAACAATCGTTTGAATCGAGTGGGAGTTAATCTTCCAGATAAGATAGTGATGTTTCTCCGAAGTCATTACCACCAAGCTGCTAGAGCTTCGTGATGAACTATAATATATCGGGGACATGTATGATGATCCTTGAGATGTTCGTGATGTTTGACACCACAAAAGTAGAAATCAAGAAGGAGCATCAATTGTTGATGGTTGGTGAAACCACTAGTTTCAAGAAGGGCAAGGGCAAGAAGGGATACTTCATGAAACGGCAATTCAGCTGCTGCTCTAGTGAAGAAACCCAAGGTTGAACCCAAACCCGAGACTAAGTGCTTCTGTAATAAGGGGAACAGCCACTGGAGCAGAATTACCCTAGATACTTGGTAGATGAGAAGGCTGGCAAGGTCGATAGAAGTATATTGGATATACATTGTGTTAATGTGTACTTTACTAGTACTCCTAGTAGCACCATGGTATTAGATACCGGTTCGGTTGCTAAGTGTTAGTAAACTCGAAATAAAAGGCTGCGGAGTAAACGGAGACTAGCTAAAGGTGAGCTGCGATATGTGTTGGAAGTTTTCCAATGCTTGATATGATCAAGCATCGCACGCTCCCTCTACCATCGAGATTGGTGTTTGCGTTGAGCATAGACGTGATTGGATTATGTCTACCGCAATACGGTTATTCATTTAAGGAGAATAATGGTTACTCTGTTTATTTGAATAATACCTTCAATGGTCTTACACCTAAAATGAATGGTTTATTGAATCTCGATCGTAGTGATACACATGTTCATGCCAAAAGATAGTAATGATAGTACCACCTACTTGTGGCACTGCCACGTAAGTCATATCGGTATAAAACGCATGAAGAAGCTCCATGTTGATGGATCTTTGGGCTCACTCATTTTTGAAAAGGATTGAGACATGCGAACCATGTTTTGGTAGATATGCATGAAGAAACTCTATACAGATGGATCGTTTGGACTCACTTGATTTTGAATCACTTGAGACATGCAAATCATACCACATGGGCAAGATGACTGAAAGCCTCGTTTTCAGTAAAATGGAACTAGAAAGCAACTTGTTGGAAGTAATACATTTTGATGTGTGCAGTCCAATGAGTGCTGAGGCATGTAGTGGATATCGTTATGTTCTTACTTCACAGATGATTTGAGTAGATGTTGAGTATATTTACTTGATGAATCACGAGTCTGAATTATTGAAAGGTTCAAGTAATTTCAAGGTGAAGTTGAAAGATCGTCGTGACAAGAGGATAAAATATCTATGATATGATCATAGAGATGAATATCTGAATTACGAGTTTGGCACAGAATTAAGACATTGTGGAAATTGTTTCACAACTAATACAGCCTGGAACACCATAGTGTGATGGTGTGTCCGAACATCATAACTGCACCCTATTGGATATGATGCATACCATGATGTCTCTTATCAAATTACCATGATAGTTTATGGGTTAGGCATTAGAGACAACCACATTCACTTTAAATAGGGCACCACGTAATTCCGATGAGATGACACCGTATGAACTATGGTTTAGAGAAACCTAAGCTGTCATTTCTTAAAAGTTTGGGGCTGCGACGCTTATGTGAAAAAGTTTCAGGCCAATAAGCTCGAACCCAAAGCGGATAAATGCATCTTCATAGGACACCCAAAAACAGTTGGGTATACCTCCTGTCTCAGATCCGAAAGCAATAAGGGTTGTTTCTAGAATCGGGTCCTTTCTCGAGGAAAAGTTTCTCTCGAAAGAATTGAGTGGGAGGATGGTGGAGACTTGATGAGGTTATTGAATTGTCACTTCAATTAGTGTATAGCAGGGCACAAAGAGTTGTCCCTGTGGCACCTACACCAATTGAAGTGGAAGCTTATGATATTGATCATGAGACTTCGAATCAAGTCACTCCCAAACCTCGTGGGATGACAAGGATGTGTACTACTTCAGAGTGGTACGTAATCCTGTCTTGGAAGTCATGTTGCTAGACAACAATGAACCTACGAGCTATGGAGAAGCGATGGTGGGCCTGGATTCCGATAAATGGCTCGAGGCCATATAATCCGAGAGAGGATCCATATATGAAAACAAAGTGTAGACTTTGGAAGAACTACTTGATGGTCGTAAGGCTGTTAGGTACATATGGATTTTAAAAGGAAGACGGACAATGATGGTAAGTGTCACCATTAAGAAAGCTCGACTTGTCGTTAAGATGTTTTCTGACAAGTTCAAGGAGTTGACTACGGTGAGACTTTCTCACTCGTAGCGATGCTAAGAGTCTGTTGGAATTATGTTAGCGATCACTGCATTATTTATGAAATCTTGCAGATAGGATGTCAAAACATTGTTTCCTCGATGATTTTTTTGAGGAAAGGTTGTATGTGATACAACCGGAAGGTTTTGTCAATCCTGAAAGATGCTAATAAGTATGCAAAGCTCCAGCAATCCTTCTGAGGACTGGAGTAAGCATCTCGGAGTTGGAATGTATGCTTTGATGAGATGATCAAAGATTTTGGGTGTATACAAAGTTTATGAGAAACTGGTATTTCCAAAGAAGTGAGTGGGAGCACTATAGAATTTCTGATGAGTATATGTTTTAACATATTGTTGATCGGAAATGACGTAGAATTTCTGGAAAGCATATAGGGTTATTTGGAAAGTGTTTTCAATGGAAAACCTGGATTAAGCTACTTGAGCATTGAGCATCAAGATCTATAAGGATAGATCAAAACGCTTAATGGTACTTTCAAATGAGCACATACCTTGACATGATCTTGAAGTTGTTCAAGATGGATCAGTCAAAGAAGGAGTTCTTGCCTGAGTTGTAAGGTATGAAGTTAAGACTTAAAGCTCGACCACGGCAGAATAGAGAGAAAGGACGAAGGTCGTCCCCTATGCTTAAGACATAGGCTCTACAGTATGCTATGCTGTGTGCCGCACCTGAAGTGTGCCTTGCCATGAGTCAGTCAAGGGGTACAAGAGTGATCCAAGAATGGATCACAGACAGCGGTCAAAGTTATCCTTAGTAACTAGTGGACTAAGGAATTTTCTCGATTATGGAGGTGGTAAAAGAGTTCGTCGTAAAGGGTTACGTCGATGCAAGCTTAACACCTATCCGGATAGCTCTGAGTAGAGATACCGGATACGTATAATGGAGCAACAATTTAGAATAGCTCCAAGTAGAACAGTTATTTGAAATAGCTCCAAATGTAGCGTAGTAGTTGCATCTACAAGATGACATAGAAATTTGCGAAGTACATACGGATCTGAATGTTGCAGACCCGTTGACTGAAACCTCTCTCACAAGCATAACATGATCAAACCCAGAACTCTTTGGGTGTTAGTCACATGGGGATGTGACCTTGAGTGTTAATCACATATCGATGTGAACTGGATTATTGACTCTAGTGCAAGTGGGAGACTGTTGGAAATATGCCCTAGAGGCAATATAAATTGATTATTATTATATTTCCTTGTTCATGATAATCGTTTATTATCCGTGCTATAATTGTATTGATAGGAAACTCAGATACATGTGTGGATACATAGACAACACCATGTCCCTAGTGAGCCTCTAGTTGACTAGCTCGTTGATCAATAGATGGTTACGGTTTTCTAACCATGGACATTGGATGTCGTTGATAACGGGATCACATCATTAGGAGAATGATGTGATGGACAAGACCCAATCATAAGCATAGCACAAGATCGTGTAGTTCATATGCTAAAGCTTTTCTAATGTCAAGTATCATTTCCTTAGACCATGAGATTGTGCAACTCCCGGATACCGTAGGAATGCTTTGGGTGTATCAAACGTCACAACGTAACTGGGTGACTATAAAGGTGCATTACAGGTAGCTCCGAAAGTGTCTGTTGGGTTGGCACGAATCGAGACTGGGATTTGTCACTCCGTGTAAACGGAGAGGTATCTCTGGGCCCACTCGGTAGGACATCATCACATGCGCAATGTGACCAAAGAGTTGATCACGGGATGATGTGTTACGGAACAAGTAAAAGAGACTTGCCAGTAACGATATTGAACAAGGTATCGGGATACCGACGATCGAATCGCGGGCAAGTATCGTACCGCTAGACAAAGGGGAATTGTATACGGGATTTGATTAAGTCCCTTGACATTCGTGGGTTCATCCGATGAGATCATCGTTGGAACATGTTGGGAGCCAAACATGGGTATCCAGATCCCGCTGTTGGTTATTGACCGAGAACGTCTCGTCATGTCTGCATGTCTCCCCGAACCGTAGGGGTCTACACACTTAAGGTTCGATAACGCTAGGGGTTATAAAGGAAGTTTGTATGTTGTTACCGAATGTTGTTCGGAGTCCCGGATGAGATCCCGGACGTCACGAGGAGTTCCGGAATGGTCCGGAGGTAAAGATTTATATATGGGAAGTCCTGTTTTGGTCACCGGAAGAGTTTCGGGGTTTATCGGTAATGTACCGGGACCACCGGGAGGGTCCCGGGGGTCCACCAAGTGGGGCCACCTGCCCCGGGGCATCGTGTGGGACGTGGCAGTCAGAGGGACGTGACGCCCACTGGGCCAAGGGCACCAGCCTCACTAAGGCCACGAGGAGTTCCGGAATGGTCCGGAGGTAAAGATTTATATATGGGAAGTCCTTTTGGTCACCGGAAGAGTTTCGGGGTTTATCGGTAATGTACCGGGACCACCGGGAGGGTCCCGGGGGTCCACCAAGTGGGGCCCCAACCCCGGAGGCTTGCGTGGGCTAAGAGTGGTGAGGGACCAGCCCCTTAGTGGGCTGGTGCGCCTCCCACAAGGGCCCATGGCGCCTAAGAGGTGGAAAGGGGGCAAACCCTAAGGGATATGGGCCTTAAGGCCCATATTGGTGCGCCTCCCTCTCCTCTCCCCCTCTTGGCCGCCATCCTTGATCCCCATCTAGGGCTGCCGCCCCCCTAGGGGGTGGGAACCCTAGAGGGGGCGCAGCCCCTCCCCTTCCCTATATATATGAGGCCTAGGGCTGCCCATAAGACACGCGATTCGATCTCTCGTTGGTGCAGCCCTGCATCTCTCTCTCCCTCCTCTTCTGTGGTGCTTGGCGAAGCCCTGCAGGATTGCCACGCTCCTCCATCACCACCACGCCGTTGTGCTGCTGCTGGATGGAGTCTTCCTCAACCTCTCCCTCTCTCCTTGCTGGATCAAGGCGTGGGAGACGTCACCGGGCTGCACGTGTGTTGAACGCGGAGGTGCCGTGCGTTCGGCACTTGGTCATCGGTGATTTGAATCACGACGAGTACGACTCCATCAACCCCGTTCACTTGAACGCTTCCGCTTAGCGATCTACAAGGGTATGTAGATGCACTCTCCTTCCCCTCGTTGCTGGTCTCTCCATAGATAGATCTTGGTGACACGTAGGAAAATTTTGAATTTCTGCTACGTTCCCCAACAGTGGCATCATGAGCTAGGTCTATTGCGTAGATTCAGATTCAATGCACGAGGAGAACACAAAGTAGTTGTGGGCGTTGATTTTGTTCAATATGCTTGCCGTTACTAGTCTTATCTTGATTCGGCGGCATCGTGGGATGAAGCGGCCCGGACCAACCTTACACGTACTCTTACGGGAGACCGGTTCCACCGACAAACATGCACTAGTTGCATAAGGTGGCTGGGGTGTCTGTCTCTCCCACTTTAGTCGGATCGGATTCGATGAACAGGGTCCTTATGAAGGGTTAAATAGCATTGGCATATCACGTTGTGGTCTTTGCGTAGGTAAGAAACGTTTCTTGCTAGAAACCCATAGCAAGCCACGTAAAACATGCAAACAACAATTAGAGGACGTCTAACTTGTTTTTGCAGGGTCTATGTGATGTGATATGGCCAAAAAGGATGTGATGAATGGTATATTGTGATGTATGAGATTGATTCATGTTCTTGTAATAGGAATCACGACTTGCATGTCGATGAGTATGACAACCGGCAGGAGCCATAGGAGTTGTCTTTATTTATTTATGACCTGCGTGTCAACATAAACGTCATGTAATTACTTTACTTTATTGCTAACCGTTAGCTGTAGTAGTAGAAGTAATAGATGACGTGGACAACTTCAAAGAAGCACGATGATGGAGATCATGATGATGGAGATCATGGTGTCATGCCGGTGACGATGATGATCATGGAGCCCCGAAGATGGAGATCAAAAGGAGCAATATGATATTGGCCATATCATGTCACTTTTTGATTGCATGTGATGTTTATCATGTTTATACATCTTATTTTCTTAGAACGACGGTAGTAAATAAGATGATCCCTCATTAAAATTTCAAGAAAGTGTTCCCCCTAACTGTGCACCGTTGCGACAGTTCGTAGTTTCGAAGCACCACGTGATGATCGGGTGTTAGATTCATACGTTCATATACAACGGGTGTTGACGAGCCTAGCATGTACAGACATGGCCTCGGAACACATGCAAAACACTTAGGTTAACTTGACGAGCCTAGCATGTACAGACATGGCCTCGGAACACAGAAGACCGAAAGGTCGAGCATGAGTCGTATGGTAGATACGATCAACATGAAGATGTTCACCGATGATGACTAGTCCGTCTCACGTGATGATCGGACACGGCCTAGTTGACTCGGATCATGTAATCACTTAGATGACTAGAGGGATGTCTATCTGAGTGGGAATTCATAAGATGAACTTAATTATCCTGAACATAGTCAAAAGGTCTTCGCAAATTATGTCGTGGCTCACGTTTCTGTTCTACTGTTTAGTTATGTTCCTAGAGAAAAATTAGTTGAAAGTTGATAGTAGCAATTATGCGGACTAGGTCCGTAAACTGAGGATTGTCCTCATTGCTTCATAGAAGGCTTATGTCCTTAATGCACCGCTCAGTGTGCTGAACCTCGAACGATGTCTGTGGATGTTGCGAACATCTGACATACACGTTTTGATAACTACGTGATAGTTCAGTTAAACGGTTTAGAGTTGAGGCACCGAAGACGGTTTTGAAACGTCGCGAAACATATGAGATGTTTTCGAGGGCTGAAATTGGGATTTCAGGCTCGTGCCCACGTCAAGAGGTATAAGACCTCCGACGATTTTCTTAGCCTGCAAACTAAGGGAGAAAAGCTCAATTGTTGAGCTTGTGCTCAGATTGTCTGAGTACAACAATCATTTGAATCGAGTGGGAGTTAATCTTCCAGATAAGATAGTGATGTTTCTCCGAAGTCATTACCACCAAGCTGCTAGAGCTTCGTGATGAACTATAATATATCGGGACATATATGATGATCCTTGAGATGTTCGTGATGTTTGACACCACAAAAGTAGAAATCAAGAAGGAGCATCAATTGTTGATGGTTGGTGAAACCACTAGTTTCAAGAAGGGCAAGGGCAAGAAGGGATACTTCATGAAACGGCAAATCAGCTGCTGCTCTAGTGAAGAAACCCAAGGTTGAACCCAAACCCGAGACTAAGTGCTTCTGTAATAAGGGGAACAGCCACTGGAGCAGAATTACCCTAGATACTTGGTAGATGAGAAGGCTGGCAAGGTCGATAGAAGTATATTGGATATACATTGTGTTAATGTGTACTTTACTAGTACTCCTAGTAGCACCATGGTATTAGATACCGGTTCGGTTGCTAAGTGTTAGTAAACTCGAAATAAAAGGCTGCGGAGTAAACGGAGACTAGCTAAAGGTGAGCTGACGATATGTGTTGGAAGTTTCCAATGTTGATATGATCAAGCATCGCACGCTCCCTCTACCATCGAGATTGGTGTTTGCGTTGAGCATAGACGTGATTGGATTATGTCTATCCGCAATACGGTTATTCATTTAAGGAGAATAATGGTTACTCTGTTTATTTGAATAATACCTTCAATGGTCTTACACCTAAAATGAATGGTTTATTGAATCTCGATCGTAGTGATACACATGTTCATGCCAAAAGATAGTAATGATAGTACCACCTACTTGTGGCACTGCCACGTAAGTCATATCGGTATAAAACGCATGAAGAAGCTCCATGTTGATGGATCTTTGGGCTCACTCGTTTTTGAAAAGTTTGAGACATGCGAACCATGTCTATTGGTAGATATGCATGAAGAAACTCTATACAGATGGATCGTTTGGACTCACTTGATTTTGAATCACTTGAGACATGCAAATCATACCACATGGGCAAGATGACTGAAAGCCTCGTTTTTCAGTAAAATGGAACTAGAAAGCAACTTGTTGGAAGTAATACATTTTGATGTGTGCAGTCCAATGAGTGCTGAGGCATGTAGTGGATATCGTTATGTTCTTACTTCACAGATGATTTGAGTAGATGTTGAGTATATTTACTTGATGAATCACGAGTCTGAATTATTGAAAGGTTCAAGTAATTTCAGGGTGAAGTTGAAAGATCGTCGTGACAAGAGGATAAAATATCTATGATATGATCATAGAGATGAATATCTGAATTACGAGTTTGGCACAGAATTAAGACATTGTGGAAATTGTTTCACAACTAATACAGCCTGGAACACCATAGTGTGATGGTGTGTCCGAACATCATAACTGCACCCTATTGGATATGATGCATACCATGATGTCTCTTATCGAATTACCACGATAGTTTATGGGTTAGGCATTAGAGACAACCACATTCACTTTAAATAGGGCACCACGTAATTCCGATGAGATGACACCGTATGAACTATGAGAAACCTAAGCTGTCATTTCTTAAAAGTTTGGGGCTGCGACTGCTTATGTGAAAAGTTTCAGGCTAATAAGCTCGAACCCAAAGCGGATAAATGCATCTTCATAGGACACCCAAAACATTTGGGTATACCTCCTGTCTCAGATCGAAAGCAATAAAGATTGTTTCTAGAATCGGGTCCTTTCTCGAGGAAAAGTTTCTCTCGAAGAATTGAAGTGGGAGGATGGTGGAGACTTGATGAGGTTATTGAACCGTCACTTCAACTAGTGTATAGCAGGGCACAAAGAGTTGTTCCTGTGGCACCTACACCAATTGAAGGGAAGCTTATGATAGTGATCATGAGACTTCATCAAGTCACTCCCAAACCTCGTGGGATGACAAGGATGCGTACTACTTCAGAGTGGTACGTAATCCTGTCTTGGAAGTCATGTTGCTAGACAACAATGAACCTACGAGCTATGGAGAAGCGATGGTGGGCCTGGATTCCGATAAATGGCTCGAGGCCATATAATCCGAGAGAGGATCCATATATGAAAACAAAGTGTAGACTTTGGAAGAACTACTTGATGGTCGTAAGGCTGTTAGGTACATATGGATTTTAAAAGGAAGACGGACATGATGGTAAGTATCACCATTGAAGAAAGCTCGACTTGTCGTTGAGATGTTTTCCGACAAGTTCAAGGAGTTGACTACGATGAGACTTTCTCACTCGTAGCGATGCTAAGAGTCTGTTGGAATTATATTGGCGATTACTACATTATTTATGAAATCTTGCAGATAGGATGTCAAAACATTGTTTCCTCGACGATTTTCTTGAGGAAAGGTTGTATGTGATACAACCGGAAGGTTTTGTCAATCCTGAAAGATGCTAATAAGTATGCAAAGCTCCAGCAATCCTTCTAAGGACTGGAGTAAGCATCTCGGAGTTGGAATGTATGCTTTGATGATGATTAAAGATTTTGGGTGTATACAAAGTTTATGAGAAACTTGTATTTCCAAAGAAGTGAGTGGGAGCACTATAGAATTTCTGATAAGTATGTTGTTGACATATTGTTGATCAGAAATGACGTAGAATTTCTGGAAAGCATATAGGGTTATTTGGAAAGTGTTTTTCAATGGAAAACCTGGATTAAGCTACTTGAACATTGAGCATCAAGATCTATAAGGATAGATCAAAACGCTTAATGGTACTTTCAAATGAGCACATACCTTGACATGATCTTGAAGGTGTTCAAGATGGATCAGTCAAAGAAGGAGTTCTTGCCTGAGTTGTAAGGTATGAAGTTAAGACTTAAAGCTCGACCACGGCAGAATAGAGAGATAAGGGGACGAAGGTCGTCCCCTATGCTTAAGAATAGGCTCTACAGTATGCTATGCTGTGTACCGCACCTGAAGTGTGCCTTGCCATGAGTCAGTCAAGGGGTACAAGAGTGATCCAAGAATGGATCACAGGACAGCGGTCAAAGTTATCCTTAGTAACTAGTGGACTAAGGAATTTTCTCGATTATGGAGGTGGTAAAAGAGTTCGTCGTAAAGGGTTACGCCGATGCAAACTTTGACACTAATCCAGATTATTCTGAGTAGTAAACTGGATTCGTATAGTAGAACAGTTATTTGGAATAGCTCCAAATAGAACGTGGTAGCTGCATCTAGGAGATGACATAGAGATTTGTGAAGCACACACGGATCTGAAAGGTTCAGACCCGTTGACTAAAACCTCTCTCACAAGCAACATGATCAAACCCAGAACTCTTTGGGTGTTAGTCACATGGCGATGTTGACCTTGAGTGTTAATCACATATCGATGTGAACTGGATTATTGACTCTAGTGCAAGTGGGAGACTGTTGGAAATATGCCCTAGAGGCAATAATAAATTGGTTATTATTATATTTCCTTGTTCATGATAATTGTTTCTTATCCATGCTATATCCATGCTATAATTGTATTGATAGGAAACTCAGATACATGTGTGGATACATAGACAACACCATGTCCCTAGTAAGCCTCTAGTTGACTAGCTCGTTGATCAATAGATGGTTACGGTTTCCTGACCATGGACATTGGATGTCATTGATAACGGGATCACATCATTAGGAGAATGATGTGATGGACAAGACCCAATCCTAAGCCTAGCACAAAGATCGTATAGTTCGTATGCTAAAGCTTTTCTAATGTCAAGTATCATTTCCTTAGACCATGAGATTACGCAACTCCCGGATACCGTAGGAGTGCTTTGGGTATACCAAACGTCACAACGTAACTGGGTGACTATAAAGGTGCACTACAGGTATCTCCGAAAGTGTCTGTTGGGTTGGCACGAATCGAGACTGGGATTTGTCACTCCGTGTAAGCGGAGAGGTATCTCTGGGCCCACTCGGTAGGACATCATCACATGCGCAATGTGACCAAAGAGTTGATCACGGGATGATGTGTTATGGAACAGTAAAGAGACTTGCCGGTAACGAGATTGAACAAGGTATAGGGATACCGACGATCGAATCTCGGGCAAGTACAATACCGCTAGACAAAGGGAATTGTATACGGGATTGATTGAGTCCTTGACATCGTGGTTCATCCGATGAGATCATCGTGGAACATGTGGGAGCCAACATGGGTATCCAGATCCCGCTGTTGGTTATTGACCGGAGAACGTCTCGGTCATGTCTGCATGTCTCCCGAACCCGTAGGGTCTACACACTTAAGGTTCGATGACGCTAGGGTTATAAAGGAAGTTTGTATGTGGTTACCGAATGTTGTTCGGAGTCCCGGATGAGATCCCGGACGTCACGAGGAGTTCCGGAATGGTCCGGAGGTAAAGATTTATATATGGGAAGTCCTGTTTTGGTCACCGGAAAAGTTTCGGGTTTTATCGGTAACGTACCGGGACCACCGGGAGGGTCCCGGGGGTCCACCAAGTGGGGCCACCAACCCCGGAGGCTTGCGTGGGCTAAGAGTGGTGAGGGACCAGCCCCTTAGTGGGCTGGTGCGCCTCCCACAAGGGCCCATGGCGCCTAAGAGGTGGAAAGGGGGCAAACCCTAAGGGATATGGGCCTTAAGGCCCATATTGGTGCGCCTCCCTCTCCTCTCCCCCTCTTGGCCGCCATCCTTGATCCCCATCTAGGGCTGCCGCCCCCCTAGGGGGTGGGAACCCTAGAGGGGGCGCAGCCCCTCCCCTTCCCTATATATATGAGGCCTAGGGCTGCCCATAAGACACGCGATTCGATCTCTCGTTGGTGCAGCCCTGCATCTCTCTCTCCCTCCTCTTCTGTGGTGCTTGGCGAAGCCCTGCAGGATTGCCACGCTCCTCCATCACCACCACGCCGTTGTGCTGCTGCTGGATGGAGTCTTCCTCAACCTCTCCCTCTCTCCTTGCTGGATCAAGGCGTGGGAGACGTCACCGGGCTGCACGTGTGTTGAACGCGGAGGTGCCGTGCGTTCGGCACTTGGTCATCGGTGATTTGAATCACGACGAGTACGACTCCATCAACCCCGTTCACTTGAACGCTTCCGCTTAGCGATCTACAAGGGTATGTAGATGCACTCTCCTTCCCCTCGTTGCTGGTCTCTCCATAGATAGATCTTGGTGACACGTAGGAAAATTTTGAATTTCTGCTACGTTCCCCAACAGTGGCATCATGAGCTAGGTCTATTGCGTAGATTCTATGCACGAGTAGAACACAAAGTAGTTGTGGGCGTTGATTTTGTTCAATATGCTTGCCGTTACTAGTCTTATCTTGATTCGGCGGCATCGTGGGATGAAGCGGCCCGGACCGACCTTACACGTACTCTTACGTGAGACTGGTTCCACCGACTGACATGCACTAGTTGCATAAGGTGGCTAGCGGGTGTCTGTCTCTCCCACTTTAGTCGGATCGGATTCGATGAAAAGGGTCCTTATGAAGGGTAAATAGCAATTGGCATATTCACGTTGTGGTTTTTGCGTAGGTAAGAAACGTTCTTGCTAGAAACCCATAGCAGCCACGTAAAACATGCAAACAACAATTAGGGGCGTTCTACTTGTTTTTGCAGGGTATGCTATGTGATGTGATATGGCCAAAAGGATGTGATGAATGATATATGTGATGTATGAGATTGATCATTGTTCTTGTAATAGGAATCACGACTTGCATGTCGATGAGTATGACAACCGGCAGGAGCCATAGGAGTTGTCTTTATTTATTTATGACCTGCGTGTCAACTTAAACGTCATGTAATTACTTTACTTTATTGCTAACCGTTAGATGTAGTAGTAGAAGTAATAGTTGGCGAGACAACTTCATGAAGACATGATGATGGAGATCATGATGATGGAGATCATGGTGTCATGCCGGTGACGATGATGATCATGGAGCCCCGAAGATGGGTGACAAGATGATCATGGAGCCCCAAGATGGAGATCAAAGGAGCTATATGATATTGGCCATATCATGTCACTACTATTTGATTGCATGTGATGTTTATCATGTTTATACATCTTATTTTCTTAGAACGACGGTAGTAAATAAGATGATCCCTCATTAAATTTCAAGAAAGTGTTCCCCCTAACTGTGCACCGTTGCGAGAGTTCGTTGTTTCAAAGCACCACGTGATGATCGGGTGTTTGATTCAGACGTTCACATACAATGGGTGTAAGACAGATTTACACACGCGAAACACTTAGGTTGACTTGACGAGCCTAGCATGTGTACAGACATGGCCTCGGAACACAAGAGACCAAAAGGTCGAGCATGAGTCGTATGGTAGATACGATCAACATGAAGATGTTCACCGATGTTGACTAGTCCGTCTCAGGTGATGATCGGACACGGCCTAGTTGACTCGGATCATGTAATCACTTAGATGACTAGAGGGATGTCTATCTGAGTGGGAATTCATAAGATGAACTTAATTATCCTGAACATAGTCAAAAGGTCTTCGCAAATTATGTCGTGGCTCACGTTTCTGTTCTACTGTTTAGT
>NC_053025.1:168506474-168516707 GCF_003073215.2 Triticum urartu
TCAGCCTGAAACTTTTTCACATAAGCGTCGCAGCCCCAAACTTTTAAGAAATGACAGCTTAGGTTTCTCTAAACCATAGTTCATACAGTGTCATCTCATCGGAATTACGTGGTGCACTATTTAAAGTGAATGTGGTTGTCTCTAATGCCTAACCCATAAACTATCGTGGTAATTCGATAAGAGACATCATGGTATGCATCATATCCAATAGGGTGCAGTTATGATGTTCGGACACACCATCACACTATGGTGTTCCAGGCTATATTAGTTGTGAAACAGTTTCCACAATGTCTTAATTCTGTGCCAAACTAGTAATTCAGATATTCATCTCTATGATCATATCATAGATCTTTTATCCTCTTGTCACGACGATCTTTCAACTTCACCCTGAAATTACTTGAACCTTTCAATAATTCAGACTCGTGATTCATCAAGTAAATATACTCAACATCTACTCAAATCATCTGTGAAGTAAGAACATAACGATATCCACTACACGCCTTAGCACTCATTGGACTGCACACATCAAAATGTATTACTTCCAACAAGTTGCTTTCTAGTTCCATTTTACTGAAAACGAGGCTTTCAGTCATCTTGCCCATGTGGTATGATTCGCATGTCTCAAGTGATTCAAAATCAAGTGAGTCCAAACGGTCCATTTGCATGGAGTTTCTTCATGCATATACACCAATAGACATGGTTCGCATGTCTCAAACTTTTCAAAAACGAGTGAGCCGAAAGATCCATCAACATGGAGCTTCTTCATGTGATTTATACCGATATGACTCAAATTGCAGTGCAATATTTGTGTGGTACTATCATTACTATCTTATTCCTTTGGCATGAAAATGTGTATCACTACGATCGAGATTTAATAAACCATTCATTTTAGGTGCAAGACCATTGAAGGTATTATTCAAATAAACAGAGTAACCATTATTCTCCTTAAATGAATAACCGTATTGCGATAGACATAATCCAATCACGTCTATGCTCAACGCAAACACCAATCTCGATGGTAGAGGGAGCGTGCGATGCTTGATCACATCAAGCTTGGGAAAAACTTCCAACACATATCGCCAGCTCACCTTTAGCTAGTCTCTGTTTACTCCGCAGCCTTTTATTTCGGGTTTACTAACACTTAGCAATCGAACCGGTATCTAATACCATGGTGCTACTAGGAGTAATAGTAAAGTACACATTAACACAATGTATATCCAATATACTTCTATCGACCTTGCCAGCCTTCTCATCTACCAAGTATCTAGGGTAATTCTGCTCCAGTGGCTGTTCCCCTTATTACAGAAGCACTTAGTCTCGGGTTTGGGTTCAACCTTGGGTTTCTTCACTAGAGCAGCAGCTGATTTGCCGTTTCATGAAGTATCCCTTTTTGCCCTTGCCCTTCTTGAAACTAGTGGTTTCACCAACCATCAACAATTGATGCTCCTTCTTGATTTCTACTTTTGTGGTGTCAAACATTGCGAATATCTCAAGGATCATCATATATGTCCCTAATATATTATAGTTCATCACGAAGCTCTAGCAGCTTGGTGGTAATGACTTCGGAGAAACATCACTATCTCATCTGGAAGATCAACTCCCACTCGATTCAAATGATTGTTTTACTCAAACAATCTGAGCACAAGCTCAACAATTGAGCTTTTCTCCCTTAGTTTGCTGGCTAAGAAAATCGTCGGAGGTCTTATACCTCTTGACATGGGCACGAGCATGAAATCCCAATTTCAGTCCTTGGAACATCTCATATGTTCTGCGATGTTTCAAAAATGTCTTTGGTGCCTCAATTCTAAACCATTTAGCATTACGCACTGAACTATCATGTAGTCATCAAAACGTGTATGTCAGATGTTCGCAACATCCACAGACGATGTTCGAGGTTCAGCACACTGAGCGGTGCGTTAAGGACATAAACCTTCTACTGTCTGCATAATTGCTACTATCAACTTTCAACTAATTTTTCTCTAGGAAGATATCTAAACAGTAGAACTGAAGCGCGAGCTACGACATAATTTGCCAAGACCATTTGACTATGTTCAGGATAATTAAGTTCATCTTATGAACTCCCACTCAGATAGATATCCCTCTAGTCATCTAAGTGATTACATTATCCGAGTCAACTAGGCCATGTCCGATCATCATGTGAGACGGACTAGTCAACATCGGTGAACATCTTCATGTTGATCGTATCTACCATACGACTCATGCTCGACCTTTCGGTCTCTTGTGTTCCGAGGCCATGTCTGTACATGCTAGGCTCGTCAAGTTAACCTAAGTGTTTCGCATGTGTTCCGAGGCCATGTCTGTACATGCTAGGCTCGTCAACACCCGTTGTATTCGAACGTAAGAATCTATCACACCCGATCATCACGTGGTGCTTCGAAACGATGAACTTTCGCAACGGTGCACAGTTAGGGAGAACACTTTCTTGAAATTTTAATGAGGGATCATCTTATTTACTACCGTCGTTCTAAGCAAATAAGATGCAAAAACATGATAAACATCACATGCAATCAAATAGTGACATGATATGGCCAATATCATATTGCTCCTTTTGATCTCCATCTTCGGGGCTCCATGATCATCATCGTCACCGGCATGACACCATGATCTCCATCATCATGATCTCCATCATTGTGTCTCCATGAAGTTGTCTCGCCAACTTATTACTTCTAATACTATGGCTACCGGTTAGCAATAAAGTAAAGTAATTACATGGCGTTGTTCAATGACATGAAGGTCATACAATAAATAAAGACAACTCCTATGGCTCCTGCCGGTTGTCATACTCATCGACATGCAAGTCGTGATTCCTATTACAAGAACATGATCAATCTCATAAATCACATATCATTCATCACATTCTTCTTGGCCATATCACATCACATCGCATACCCTACAAAAACAAGTTAGACGTCCTCTAATTGTTGTTTACATGTTTTACGTGGCTGCTATGGTTTTCTAGCAAGAACGTTTCTTACCTACGCAAAACCACAACGTGATAGGCCAATTGCTATTTACCCTTCATAAGGACCCTTTTCATCGAATCCGTTCCGACTAAAGTGGGAGAGACAGACACCCGCTAGCCACCTTATGCAACTAGTGCATGTCAGTCGGTGGAACCAGTCTCACGTAAGAGTACGTGTAAGGTCGGTCCGGGCCGCTTCATCCCACAATACCGTCGAAACAAGATTGGACTAGTAACGGTAAGCATATTGAACAAAATCAACGCCCACAACTACTTTGTGTTCTACTCGTGCATAGAATCTACGCAATAAACCTGGCTCTGATACCACTGTTGGGTAACGTAGCAGAAATTCAAAATTTTCTTACGTGTCACCAAGATCTATCTATGGAGAAACCAGCAACGAGGGGAAGGAGAGTGCATCTACATACCCTTGTAGATCGCTAAGCGGAAGCGTTCAAGAGAACGGGGTTGAAGGAGTCGTACTCGTCGTGATCCAAATCACCGGAGATCCTAGTGCCAAACGGACGACACCTCCGCGCTCAACACACGTACAGCCCGGTGACGTCTCCCATGCCTTGATCCAGCAAGGAGAGAGGGAGAGGTTGAGGAAGACTCCATCCAGCAGCAGCACAACGGCGTGGTGGTGGTGGAGGAGCATGGTGATCCAGCAGGGCTTCGCCAAGCACCGCGAGATATGAGGAGAAAGAGAGGTAGGGCTGCGCCAGGGAGAGGTCAGAAACTCATGTGTTGGAAGCCCCAAAGACCTCAACTATATATAGGGGTGAGGGAGGGGGCTGCGCCCCCACCTAGGGTTCCACCCTAGGGGCGGCGGCCAGCCCAGATCCCATCTGGTGGGGCGACCAGGGGAGGGGGAGAGGGAGGCGCACCAGGCATGGGCCCTAAGGCCCATCTGCCCTTAGGGTTTGCCCCCCCTCCTCCCCTTAGGCACCTTGGGCCGTTGTGGGGGGGGGCGCACCAGCCCACCTGGGGCTGGTCCCCTCGCACACTTGGCCCATGCAGCCCTCCGGGGCTTGTGGCCCCACTTGGTGGACCCCTGGGACCCTCTCGGTGATCCCGGTACGTTACCGATAAAACCCGAAACCTTTCCGGTTACCAAAACAGGACTTCCCATATATAAATCTTTACCTCTGGACCATTCTGGAACTCCTCGTGATGTTCGGGATATCATCCGAGACTCCGAACAACATTCGGTAACCATGTATATCTATTCCTTATAACCCTAGCGTCATCGAACCTTAAGTGTGTAGACCCTACGGGTTCGGGAACCATGCAGACATGACCGAGGCGTTCTCCGGTTAATAACCAACAGCGGGATCTGGATACCCATGTTGGTTCCCACATGTTCCACGATGATCTCATCGGATGAACCACGATGTCGAGGATTCGATCAATCCCGTATACAATTCCCTTTGTCTAGTGGTACGATACTTGCCCGAGATTCGATCGTCGGTATCCCGATACCTTGTTCAATCTCGTTACCGGCAAGTCTCTTTACTCGTTCCGTAACACATCATCCCGTGATCAACTCCTTGGTCACATTGTGCACATTATGATGATGTCCTGCCGAGTAGGCCCAGAGATACCTCTCCGTTTACACGGAGTGACAAATCCCAGTCTCGATTCGTGCCAACCCAACAGACACTTTCGGAGATACCTGTAGTGTACCTTTATAGCCACCCAGTTACGTTGTGACGTTTGGCACACCCAAAGTATTCCTACGGTATCCGTGAGTTGCACAATCTCATGGTCTAAGGAAATGATACTTGACATTTAGAAAAGCTTTAGCATACGAACTACACGATCTTTGTGCTAGGCTTAGGATTGGGTCTTTTCCATCACATCATTCTCCTAATGATGTGATCCCGTTATCAACGACATCCAATGTCCATGGTCAGGAAACCGTAACCATCTATTGATCAACGAGCTAGTCAACTAGAGGCTTACTAGGGACATGGTGTTGTCTATGTATCCACACATGTATCTGAGTTTCCTATCAATACAATTCTAGCATGGATAATAAACGATTATCATGAACAAGGAAATATAATAATAACTAATTTATTATTGCCTCTAGGACATATTTCCAACAGTCTCCCACTTGCACTAGAGTCAATAATCCAGTTCACATCGATATGTGATTAACACTCAAGGTCACATCCCCATGTGACTAACACCTAAAGAGTTCTGGGTTTGATCATGTTATGCTTGTGAGAGAGGTTTCAGTCAACGGGTCTGCAACATTCAGATCCGTATGTACTTCGCAAATTTCTATGTCATCTTGTAGATGCAACTACTACGCTACATTTGGAGCCATTTCAAATAACTGTTCTACTTGGAGCTACTCTAAATTGTTGCTCCATTATAGTATCCGGTATCTTTACTCAGAGCTATCCGGGTAGGCGTTAAGCTTGCATCGACGTAACTCTTTACGTCGAACTCTTTATCACCTCTATAACCGAGAAACATATCCTTATTCCCCTAAGGATAATTTAGACCGCTATTTGGTGATCTACTCCTAGATTACCTTTGTACCCTCTTGCCAGATATGTGGCAAGGCACACATCAGGTGCGGTACTCAGCATGGCATACCGTATAGAGCCTATGACAAAAGCATAGGGGACGACCTTCGTCCTTCCTCTTTCTTCTGTCGTGGTCGAGCTTTAAGTCTTAACTTCATACCTTACAACTCAGGCAAGAACTCCTTCTTTGACTGATCCATCTTGAACACCTTCAAGATCATGTCAAGGTATGTGCTCATTTGAAACTAGCATTAAGCGTTTTGATCTATCCTTATAGATCTTGATGCTCAATGTTCAAGTAGCTTAATCCAGGCTTTCCATTGAAAAACACTTTCCAAATAACCCTATATGCTTTCTAGAAATTCTACGTCATTTCTGATCAACAATATGTCAACAACATATATTCATCAGAAATTCTATAGTGCTCCCGCTCACTTCTTTGGAAATACAAGTTTCTCATAAACTTTGTATACACCCAAAATCTTTGATCATCTCATCAAAGCATACATTCCAACTCCGATATGCTTACTCCAGTCCTTAGAAGGATTGCTGGAGCTTTGCATACTTATTAGCATCTTTCAGGATTGACAGAACCTTCTGGTTGTATCACATACAACCTTTCCTCAAGAAAATCGTCGAGGAAACAATGTTTGACATCCTATCTGCAAGATTTCAAAAATAATGCGAATATAATTACAACAGACTCGTAGCATCGCTACGAGTGAGAAAGTCTCATCGTAGTCAACTCCTTGAACTTGTCGGACATCTTAACGACAAGTCCAGCTTTCTTAATGGTGACATTTACCATCATTGTCCGTCTTCCTTTTAAAAATCCATCTGTACTCAACAACCTTACAACCATCGAGCCGTTCTGCCAAAGTCTACACTTTGTTTTCTATACATGGATCCTCTGTCGGATTTTATGGCCTCGAGCCATTTATCGGAATTGGGCCCACCATCGCTTCTACAGAGCTCGTAGGTTCATTGTTGTCTAGCAACATGACTTCCAAGACAGGATTACGTACCACTCTGAAGTAGTACGCATCCTTGTCATCCTACGAGGTTTGGGAGTGACTTGATCCGAAGTCTCATGATCAATATCATAAGCTTCCACTTCAATTGGTGTAGGTGCCACAGGAACAACTCTTTGTTCCCTGCTATACACTAGTTGAAGTGACGGTTCAATAACCTCATCAAGTCTCCACCATCCTCCCACTCAATTCCTTCGAGAGAAACTTTTCCTCGAGAAAGGACCCGATTCTAGAAACAATCCCTTATTGCTTTCGGATCTGAGACAGGAGGTATACCCAACTGTTTTGGGTGTCCTATGAACATGCATTTATCCGCTTTGGGTTCGAGCTTATCAGCCTGAAACTTTTTCACATAAGCGTCGCAGCCCCAAACTTTTAAGAAATGACAGCTTAGGTTTCTCTAAACCATAGTTCATACAGTGTCATCTCATCGGAATTACGTGGTGCACTATTTAAAGTGAATGTGGTTGTCTCTAATGCCTAACCCATAAACTATCGTGGTAATTCGATAAGAGACATCATGGTATGCATCATATCCAATAGGGTGCAGTTATGATGTTCGGACACACCATCACACTATGGTGTTCCAGGCTATATTAGTTGTGAAACAGTTTCCACAATGTCTTAATTCTGTGCCAAACTAGTAATTCAGATATTCATCTCTATGATCATATCATAGATCTTTTATCCTCTTGTCACGACGATCTTTCAACTTCACCCTGAAATTACTTGAACCTTTCAATAATTCAGACTCGTGATTCATCAAGTAAATATACTCAACATCTACTCAAATCATCTGTGAAGTAAGAACATAACGATATCCACTACACGCCTTAGCACTCATTGGACTGCACACATCAAAATGTATTACTTCCAACAAGTTGCTTTCTAGTTCCATTTTACTGAAAACGAGGCTTTCAGTCATCTTGCCCATGTGGTATGATTCGCATGTCTCAAGTGATTCAAAATCAAGTGAGTCCAAACGGTCCATTTGCATGGAGTTTCTTCATGCATATACACCAATAGACATGGTTCGCATGTCTCAAACTTTTCAAAAACGAGTGAGCCGAAAGATCCATCAACATGGAGCTTCTTCATGTGATTTATACCGATATGACTCAAATTGCAGTGCAATATTTGTGTGGTACTATCATTACTATCTTATTCCTTTGGCATGAAAATGTGTATCACTACGATCGAGATTTAATAAACCATTCATTTTAGGTGCAAGACCATTGAAGGTATTATTCAAATAAACAGAGTAACCATTATTCTCCTTAAATGAATAACCGTATTGCGATAGACATAATCCAATCACGTCTATGCTCAACGCAAACACCAATCTCGATGGTAGAGGGAGCGTGCGATGCTTGATCACATCAAGCTTGGGAAAAACTTCCAACACATATCGCCAGCTCACCTTTAGCTAGTCTCTGTTTACTCCGCAGCCTTTTATTTCGGGTTTACTAACACTTAGCAATCGAACCGGTATCTAATACCATGGTGCTACTAGGAGTAATAGTAAAGTACACATTAACACAATGTATATCCAATATACTTCTATCGACCTTGCCAGCCTTCTCATCTACCAAGTATCTAGGGTAATTCTGCTCCAGTGGCTGTTCCCCTTATTACAGAAGCACTTAGTCTCGGGTTTGGGTTCAACCTTGGGTTTCTTCACTAGAGCAGCAGCTGATTTGCCGTTTCATGAAGTATCCCTTTTTGCCCTTGCCCTTCTTGAAACTAGTGGTTTCACCAACCATCAACAATTGATGCTCCTTCTTGATTTCTACTTTTGTGGTGTCAAACATTGCGAATATCTCAAGGATCATCATATATGTCCCTAATATATTATAGTTCATCACGAAGCTCTAGCAGCTTGGTGGTAATGACTTCGGAGAAACATCACTATCTCATCTGGAAGATCAACTCCCACTCGATTCAAATGATTGTTTTACTCAAACAATCTGAGCACAAGCTCAACAATTGAGCTTTTCTCCCTTAGTTTGCTGGCTAAGAAAATCGTCGGAGGTCTTATACCTCTTGACATGGGCACGAGCATGAAATCCCAATTTCAGTCCTTGGAACATCTCATATGTTCTGCGATGTTTCAAAAATGTCTTTGGTGCCTCAATTCTAAACCATTTAGCATTACGCACTGAACTATCATGTAGTCATCAAAACGTGTATGTCAGATGTTCGCAACATCCACAGACGATGTTCGAGGTTCAGCACACTGAGCGGTGCGTTAAGGACATAAACCTTCTACTGTCTGCATAATTGCTACTATCAACTTTCAACTAATTTTTCTCTAGGAAGATATCTAAACAGTAGAACTGAAGCGCGAGCTACGACATAATTTGCCAAGACCATTTGACTATGTTCAGGATAATTAAGTTCATCTTATGAACTCCCACTCAGATAGATATCCCTCTAGTCATCTAAGTGATTACATTATCCGAGTCAACTAGGCCATGTCCGATCATCATGTGAGACGGACTAGTCAACATCGGTGAACATCTTCATGTTGATCGTATCTACCATACGACTCATGCTCGACCTTTCGGTCTCTTGTGTTCCGAGGCCATGTCTGTACATGCTAGGCTCGTCAAGTTAACCTAAGTGTTTCGCATGTGTTCCGAGGCCATGTCTGTACATGCTAGGCTCGTCAACACCCGTTGTATTCGAACGTAAGAATCTATCACACCCGATCATCACGTGGTGCTTCGAAACGATGAACTTTCGCAACGGTGCACAGTTAGGGAGAACACTTTCTTGAAATTTTAATGAGGGATCATCTTATTTACTACCGTCGTTCTAAGCAAATAAGATGCAAAAACATGATAAACATCACATGCAATCAAATAGTGACATGATATGGCCAATATCATATTGCTCCTTTTGATCTCCATCTTCGGGGCTCCATGATCATCATCGTCACCGGCATGACACCATGATCTCCATCATCATGATCTCCATCATTGTGTCTCCATGAAGTTGTCTCGCCAACTTATTACTTCTAATACTATGGCTACCGGTTAGCAATAAAGTAAAGTAATTACATGGCGTTGTTCAATGACATGAAGGTCATACAATAAATAAAGACAACTCCTATGGCTCCTGCCGGTTGTCATACTCATCGACATGCAAGTCGTGATTCCTATTACAAGAACATGATCAATCTCATAAATCACATATCATTCATCACATTCTTCTTGGCCATATCACATCACATCGCATACCCTACAAAAACAAGTTAGACGTCCTCTAATTGTTGTTTACATGTTTTACGTGGCTGCTATGGTTTTCTAGCAAGAACGTTTCTTACCTACGCAAAACCACAACGTGATAGGCCAATTGCTATTTACCCTTCATAAGGACCCTTTTCATCGAATCCGTTCCGACTAAAGTGGGAGAGACAGACACCCGCTAGCCACCTTATGCAACTAGTGCATGTCAGTCGGTGGAACCAGTCTCACGTAAGAGTACGTGTAAGGTCGGTCCGGGCCGCTTCATCCCACAATACCGTCGAAACAAGATTGGACTAGTAACGGTAAGCATATTGAACAAAATCAACGCCCACAACTACTTTGTGTTCTACTCGTGCATAGAATCTACGCAATAAACCTGGCTCTGATACCACTGTTGGGTAACGTAGCAGAAATTCAAAATTTTCTTA
>NC_053025.1:168517707-168534686 GCF_003073215.2 Triticum urartu
TGCACTCTCCTTCCCCTCGTTGCTAGTCTCTCCATAGATAGATCTTGGTGACACGTAGGAAAATTTTGAATTTCTGCTACGTTCCCCAATAGTGGCATCATGAGCCAGGTCTATTGCGTAGATTCTATGCACGAGTAGAACACAAAGTAGTTGTGGGCGTTGATTTTGTTCAATATGCTTGCCGTTACTAGTCTTATCTTGATTCGGCGGCATCGTGGGATGAAGCGGCCCGGACCAACCTTACACGTACTCTTACGTGAGACCGGTTCCACCGACAAACATGAACTAGTTGCATAAGGTGGCTGGCGGGTGTCTGTCTCTCCCACTTTAGTCGGATCGGATTCGATGAACAGGGTCCTTATGAAGGGTAAATAGCAATTGGCATATCACGTTGTGGTCTTTGCGTAGGTAAGAAACGTTCTTGCTAGAAACCCATAGCAGCCACGTAAAACATGCAAACAACAATTAGAGGACGTCTAACTTGTTTTTGCAGGGTATGCTATGTGATGTGATATGGCCAAAGGATGTGATGAATGATATATGTGATGTATGAGATTGATCATGTTCTTGTAATAGGAATCACGACTTGCATGTCGATGAGTATGACAACCGGCAGGAGCCATAGGAGTTGTCTTAATTTATTTATGACCTGCGTGTCAACATAAACGTCATGTAATTACTTTACTTTATTGCTAACCGTTAGCTGTAGTAGTAGAAGTAATAGATGACGTGACAACTTCATGGAGACACGATGATGGAGATCATGATGATGGAGATCATGGTGTCATGCCGGTGACGATGATGATCATGGAGCCCCAAGATGGAGATCAAAGGAGCTATATGATATTGGCCATATCATGTCACTATTATTTGATTGCATGTGATGTTTATCATGTTTATACATCTTATTTGCTTAGAACGACGGTAGTAAATAAGATGATCCCTCATTAAAATTTCAAGAAGTGTTCTCCCCTAACTTTGCACCGTTGCTGCAGTTCGTCGTTTCGAAGCACGCCGTGATGATCGGGTGTGATAGATCCTTACGTTCACATACAACGGGTGTAAGACAGTTTTACACATGCAAAACGCTTAGGGTTAACTTGACGAGCCTAGCATGTACAGACATGGCCTCGGAACACAGAAGACCGAAAGGTCGAGCATGAGTCGTATAGAAGATACGATCAACATGAAGATGTTCACCGACGTTGACTAGTCCGTCTCACGTGATGATCGGACACGGCCTAGTTAACTCGGATCATGTAATCACTTAGATGACTAGAGGGATGTCTATCTAAGTGGGAGTTCATAAGATGAACTTAATTATCCTGAACATAGTCAAAAGATCTTTGCAAATTATGTCGTAGCTCGCGCTTCAGTTCTACTGTTTAGATATGTTCCTAGAGAAAATTTAGTTAAAAGTTGATAGTAGCAATTATGCGGACTAGGTCCGTTAACTGAGGATTGTCCTCATTGCTTCTTAGAAGGCTTATGTCCTTAATGCACCGCTCAGTGTGCTGAACCTCGAACGTTGTCTGTGGATGTTGCGAACATCTGACATACACGTTTTGATGACTACGTGATAGTTCAGTTAAACGGTTTAGAGTTGAGGCACCGAAGACGGTTTTGAAACGTCGCGAAACATATGAGATGTTTCGAGGGCTGAAATTGGGATTTCAGGCTCGTGCCAGCGTCAAGAGGTATAAGACCTCCGACGATTTTCTTAGCCTGCAAACTAAGGGAGAAAAGCTCAATTGTTGAGCTTGTGCTCAGATTGTCTGAGTACAACAATCATTTGAATCGAGTGGGAGTTGATCTTCCAGATGAGATAGTGATGTTTCTCCGAAGTCATTACCACCAAGCTGCTAGAGCTTCGTGTTGAACTATAATATATCAGGGATATATATGATGATCCTTGAGATATTCGCGATGTTTGACACCGCGAAAGTAGAAATCAAGAAGGAGCATCAATTGTTGATGGTTGGTGAAACCACTAGTTTCAAGAAGGGCAAGGGAACAAAGGGATACTTCATGAAACAGCAATTCAGCTGCAGCTCTAGTGAAGAAACCCAAGGTTGAACCCAAACCCGAGACTAAGTGCTTCTGTAATAAAGGGAATAGCCACTGGAGTAGAATTACCCTAGATACTTGGTAGATAAGAAGGCTGGCAAGGTCGATAGAAGTATATTGGATATACATTGTGTTGATGTGTACTTTACTAGTACTCCTAGTAGCACCAGGGTATTAGATACCGGTTCAGTTGCTAAGTGTTAGTAACTCGAAATAAAAGCTACGGAACAAACGGAGACTAGCTAAAGGTGAGCTGACGATATGTGTTGGAAGTGATTCCAATGTTGATATGATCAAGCATCGCACGCTCCCTCTACCATCGAGCTTGGTGTTTGCGTTGAGCATAGACATGATTGGATTACGTCTATCGTAATACGGTTATTCATTTAAGGAGAATAATGGTTACTCTGTTTATTTGAATAATACCTTCAAATGGTCTTACACCTGAAATGAATGGTTTATTGAATCTCGATCGTAGTGATACACATGTTCATGCCAAAAGATAGTAATGATAGTACCACATACTTGTGGCACTGCCACTTAAGACATATCGGTATAAAACACATGAAGAAGCTCCATGTTGATGGATCTTTGGGCTCACTCGTTTTTGAAAGGTTTGAGACATGCGAACCATGTCTATTGGTGTTTATGCATGAAGAAACTCCATGCAAATGGACCGTTTGAACTCACTTGATCTTGAATCACTTGAGACATGCAAATCATACCACATGGGCAAGATGACTGAAAGCCTCGTTTTCAGTAAAATGGAACTAGAAAGCAACTTGTTGGAAGTAATACATTTTGATGTGTGCAGTCCAATGAGTGTTGAGGCGTGTAGTGGATATCGTTATGTTCTTACTTCACAGATGATTTGAGTAGATGTTGAGTATATTTACTTGATGAATCACGAGTCTGAATTATTGAAAGGTTCAAGTAATTTCAGTGTGAAGTTGAAAGATCGTCGTGACAAGAGGATAAAAGATCTATGATATGATCATAGAGATGAATATCTGAATTACGAGTTTGGCACAGAATTAAGACATTGTGGAAATTGTTTCAAAACTAATACAGCCTGGAACACCATAGTGTGATGGTGTGTCTAAACATCATAACTGCACCCTATTGGATATGATGCATACCATGATGTCTCTTATCGAATTACCACAATAGTTTATGGGTTAGGCATTAGAGACAACCACATTCACTTTAAATAGGGCACCACGTAATTCCGATGAGATGACACCGTATGAACTATGGTTTAGAGAAACCTAAGCTGTCATTTCTTAAAAAGTTTGGGACTGCGACGCTTATGTGGAAAAGTTTCAGGCTGATAAGCTCGAACCCAAAGCGGATAAATGCATCTTCATAGGACAACCCAAAAACATTTGGTATACCTCCTATCTCAGATCCGAAAGCAATGAAGGATTGTTTCTAGAATCGGGTCCTTTCTCGAGGAAAAGTTTCTCTCAAAAGAATTGAGTGGGAGGATGGTGGAGACTTGATGAGGTTATTAAATCGTTACTTCAACTAGTGTATAGCAGGGCACAAAGAGTTGTTCCTGTGGCACCTACACCAATTGAAGTGGAAGCTTATGATATTGATCATGAGACTTCGGATCAAGTCACTCCCAAACCTCGTGGGATGACAAGGATGCGTACTACTTCAGAGTGGTACGTAATCCTGTCTTGGAAGTCATGTTGCTAGACAACAATGAACCTACGAGCTATGGAGAAGCGATGGTGGGCCTGGATTCCGATAAATGGCTTGAGGCCATATAATCCGAGAGAGGATCCATATATGAAAACAAAGTGTAGACTTTGGAAGAACTACTTGATGGTCGTAAGGCTGTTGAGTATAGATGGATTTTAAAAGGAAGACGGACAATGATGGTAAATGTCACCATTAAGAAAGCTCGACTTGTCGTTAAGATGTTTACTGACAAGTTCAAGGAGTTGACTACGATGAGACTTTCTCACTCGTAGCGATGCTAAGAGTCTGTTGGAATTATATTAGCGATTACTGCATTATTTATGAAATCTTGCAGATAGGATGTCAAAACATTGTTTCCTCGACAATTTTCTTGAGGAAAGGTTGTATGTGATACAACCGGAAGGTTTTGTCAATCCTGAAAGATGCTAATAAGTATGCGAAGCTCCAGCAATCCTTCTAAGGACTGGAGTAAGCATCTCGGAGTTGGAATGTACGCTTTGATGAGATTATCAAAGACTTTGGGTTTATACAAAGTTTATGAGAAACTTGTATTTCCAAAGAAGTGAGTGGGAGCACTATAGAATTTCTGATAAGTATATGTTATGGATCAAAAATGATGTAGAATTTCTAGAAAGCATATAGGGTTATTTGGAAAGTGTTTTTCAATGGAAAGCCTGGATTAAGCTACTTGAACATTGAGCATTAAGATCTATAAGGATAGATCAAAACGCTTAATGGTACTTTCAAATGAGCACATACCTTGACATGATCTTGAAGGTGTTCAAGATGGATCAGTCAAAGAAGGAGTTCTTGCCTGAGTTGTAAGGTATGAAGTTAAGACTTAAAGCTCGACCACGGCAGAATAGAAAGGACGAAGGTTGTCCCCTATGCTTAAGACATAGGCTCTACAGTATGCTATGCTGAGTACCGCACCTGAAGTGTGCCTTGCCATGAGTCAGTCAAGGGGTACGAGAGTGATCCATGAATGGATCACGGGACAGCGGTCAAAGTTATCCTTAGTAACTAGTGGACTAAGGAATTTTCTCGATTATGGAGGTGGTAAAAGAGTTCGTCGTAAAGAGTTACGTCGATGCAAGCTTAACACCTATCCGGATAGCTCTGAGTAGAGATACCGGATACATATAATGGAGCAACAATTTAGAATAGCTCCAAGTAGAACAGTTATTTGGATTAGCTCCAAATAGAACGTGGTAGCTACATCTAGGAGATGACATAGAGATTTGTAAAGCACACACGGATCTGAAAGGTTCAGACCCGTTGACTAAAACCTCTCTCACAAGCAACATGATCAAACCCAGAACTCTTTGGGTGTTAGTCACATGGCGATGTGACCTGTGAGTGTTAATCACATGGCGATGTGAACGAGATTATTGACTCTAGTGCAAGTGGGAGACTGTTGGAAATATGCCCTAGAGGCAATAATAAATTGGTTATTATTATATTTCCTTGTTCATGATAATCGTTTATTATCCATGCTAGAATTGTATTGATAGGAAACTCAGATACATGTGTGGATACATAGACAACACCATGTCCCTAGTAAGCCTCTAGTTGACTAGCTCGTTGATCAATAGATGGTTACGGTTTCCTAACCATGGACATTGGATGTCGTTGATAACGGGATCACATCATTAGGAGAATGATGTGATGGACAAGACCCAATCCTAAGCCTAGCACAAGATCATGTAGTTCGTATGCTAAAGCTTTTCTAATGTCAAGTATCATTTCCTTAGACCATGAGATTGTGCAACTCCCGGATACCGTAGAGTGCTTTGGGTGTACCAAAGCACAACGTAACTGGGTGACTATAAAAGGTGCACTAGGGTATCTTGCCGAAAGTGTATCTGTTGGACGTTGGCACGAATCGAGACTGGGATTTGTCACTCCGTGTAAGCGGAGACAGGTATCTCTGGAGTACCCACTGTAGGACATCATCATAATGTGCACGAATGTGATCAAGGAGTGATCACGGGATCAAATGTTGTTACGAACGAGTAAAGAATTGCCGGTAACGAGATTGAAAAGTATCGGATACCGACGATCGAATCTCGGATAGCAAGTATCGTACCGATAGACAAAGGGAATTGTATACGGGATTGATTAGTCCTTGACATCGTGGTTCATCCGATGAGATCATCGTGGAACATGTGGGAGCCAACATGGGTATCAGATCCCGCTGTTGGTTATTGACCGGAGAACGTCTCGGTCATGTCTGCATGTCTCCCGAACCCGTAGGGTCTAGTCACACTTAGGTTCGATGACGCTAGGGTTATAAAGGAAGTTTGTATGTGTTACCAAATGTTATTCGGAGTCCCGGATGAGATCCCAGACGTCACGAGGAGTTCCGGAATGGTCCGGAGGTAAAGATTTATATATGGGAAGTCTGTTTTGGTTACCGGAAGAGTTTCGGGGTTTATCGATGTAATGTACCGGGACCACCGGGAGGGTCCCGGGTGGTCCACAAGTGGGGCCACCAGCCCCGGGGGGCCACATGGCTGTAGGGAGTGTTCCTTGGCCTACATGGGCCAAGGGCATGTCGTTAGCCCCACTAAGGCCCATGCGCCTAAGAGATGGAGAGGGCAAGACCCAATGGGATATGGGCCTTAGGGCCAATATTGGTGCTAAAGCTCTCTCCCATCCCCTAATGTCCGCCCCCTTTGCTCCCCATCTAGGTGCCCCCCCCTAGGGGTGGAACCCCTAGAGGGGGCGCAAGCCCCTCCCCTTCCTATATATATGAGGCCTAGGCTGCCACTACACACATGGATTCGATCTCTCGTTGGTGCAGCCCTGATCTCTCTCTCCACTCCTCTCCCGTGGTGCTTGGCGAAGCCCTGCAGGATTGTCACGCTCCTCCACCACCACCACGCTGTTGTGCTGCTGCTGGATGGAGTCTTCCTTAACCTCTCCTCTCTCCTTGCTGGATCAAGGTATCGTGGGAGACATCGTCGGGCTGTACGTGTGTTGAACGCGGAGGTGCCGTGCGTTCGGCACTTGGTCATCGGTGATTTGGATCACGACGAGTGACTCCATCAACCCCGTTCACTTGAACGCTTCCGCTTAGCGATCTACAAGGGTATGTAGATGCACTCTCCTTCCCCTCGGTTGCTAGTCTCTCCATAGATAGATCTTGGTGATCGTAGGAAAATTTTGAATTTCTGCTACGTTCCCAAATGTCATTCGGAGCCAGGCATTGTAGATCAGCCGGTACGAGGACCAATAGTTGTCCGGAGCGTGATTTTTATATATGCTTGGATAGTCTATTTGATTACCGGAAGAGTTTCGTGGGATTGAAGTACCGGCCGACCAACCGGGAGGGTCACTACCTTACAAGTGGAGGTCCACCGAGCCAACTATGAACTGTTGGGGGCCATACATGGCTGTAGGGAGTGTTCCTTCTCTGGGCCAAGGGCACCTTAGCGATCGCCTAAGACGATGGAAGGGGTCCTTATGAGGGTAATATGGGCAAGGCATATAGTTGGTGCGCTCCTTCCCCTGCTTAGAAACCGTTCTTGCTAAAACCCATAGGGCAGCCACGTAACCCCCCTAGGGGTAAACACAATTAGAGGGGGACGCATAAGCCCCTCCCCTGTTTATGAGGTATGCTAGGTGTATATCCAAAGATGTGCGATGATCGATCTATCGTGATGTGCATGAGATTGTCTCTTCTTCCCGTAAGGATACGCTTGCGATGTCAGGATTGACGTCTCACAACCTATGGCGTTGAGCTGCATGGAGTCTGTCTTAATTGTCTTCCTTGCATCAAGGTGGGAGATATCGTGGGCTGTACGTGTGTTGAACGCGGAGGTGCCGTGCGTTCGGCACTTGGTCATCGGTGATTTGGATCACGACGAGTATGACTCCATCAACCCGTTCACTTGAACGCTTCCGCTTAGCGATCTACAAGGGTATGTAGATGCACTCTCCTTCCCCTCGTTGCTAGTCTCTCCATAGATAGATCTTGGTGAACACGTAGGAAAATTTTGAATTTCTGCTACGTTCCCAACACCACCTTTACCTAGAAGGCGTTCCAAAAATTCGGAGTTTTTAGATCTTGATGCTAAATTTGATGAAAGTGGGATTGAAGAAATCAAAACCCTAGATGCTGCTAAACCCACTATTATGGATTTCAAGGAATTTAATTATGAAAATTGCTCTTTGATTGATTGTGTTTCCTTGTTGCAATCCGTGCTAAATTCTCCTCATGCTTATAGTCAAAATAAAGCATTTACTAAACATATCGTTGATGCCTTGATGCAATCTTATGAAGAAAAACTTGACTTGGAAGTTTCTATCCTTAGAAAAATTTATGATGAGTGGGAACCAACTATTAAAATTAAAATTAAAGATCATGAATGCTATGCTTTGTGTGATTTGGGTGCTGGTGTTTCCACGATTCCAAAGACTTTGTGTGATTTGTTAGGTTTTCGTGATTTTGATGATTGCTCTTTAAACTTGCACCTTGCGGATTCCACTATTAAGAAAACTATGGGAAGAATTAATGATGTTCTTATTGTTTCAAATAGGAATTATGTGCCCTTAGATTTTATTGTTCTTGACATAAATTGCAATCCTTCATGTCCTATTATTCTTGGTAGACCTTTCTTAGAACATTGGTGCAATTATTGATATGAATGAAGGAAATATTAGATTCCAATTTCCGTTAAGGAAAGGCACGGAACACTTTCCTAGAAAGAAAATTAAATTACCTTATGAATCTATTATGAGAGCCTACCAAAGATGGCAATACCTAGATCTATCATTGCTTTTTATGCCTAGCTAGGGGCGTTAAACGATAGCGCTTGTTGGGAGGCAACCCAATTTTATTTTTATTCCTTGCCTTTTGCTCCTGTTTAGTAATAAATAATTTATCTAGCCTTTGTTTTGGTTGTGTTTTTTTGTTTAATTAGTGTTTGTGCCAAGTAGAACCGTTGGGAAGACTTGGGGAAAGTCTTGTTAATCTTGCTGTAAAAAACAGAAATTTAGCGCTCACGAGAATTGCTGCCATTTTTATTTAGAAAGTGATATTTGCTGTTAACTCTTTTTGAAGTTATGATTAATAGGATCAAACTCACGTCAGGAATTTATTGAGAAATGCTTTTGAAGTTAGATCTTGCGCAGCTACAGGTTAACTACAGACTGTTCTGTGTTTTGACAGATTCTGTTTTTCGTGTGTCCTCTTGCTATGATGAATGGCTACGTAGCGAGTTTATATAACCATAAGTCTATCATACAGTAGGTTTAAGCACGCGATATAAATAAATAATGAGTTCATTACAGTTACCTTGAAGTGGTTTTTTGTTTTCTTTCGCTAACGGAGCTCACGAGATTTTCTACTTTTGAGTTTTGTGTTGTGAAGTTTTCATGTTTTGGGTAAAGATTTGATGGATTATGGAACAAGGAGTGTCAAGAGCCTAAGCTTGGGGATGCCCATGGCACCCCCAATATAATCTAAGGACACCTAAAAGCCAAAGCTTGGGGATGCCTCGGAAGGCATCCCCTCTTTCGTCTACTTCTATCGGTAACTTTACTTGGAGCTATATTTTTATTCACCACATGATATGTGTTTTGCTTGGAGCGTCTTGTATGATTTGAGTCTTTGCTTTTTAGTTTACCACAATCATACTTGATGTACACACCTTTGAGAGATCCATACATGATTTGGAATTTGGTAGAATACTCTATGTGCTTCGCTTATATCTTTTGAGTTATATAGTTTTGCTCTAGTACTTCACTTATATTTTTAGAGCACGGTGGTGGATTTTTTTTATAGAAACTATTGATCTCTCATGCTTCACTTAGATTATTGAGAGTCTTAAATTAGCATGGTAATTTGCTTAAATAATCAATATGCTTGGTATCAAGAATAGTAAAAACTTTCTTATGAGTGTTTTGAATACTAAGAGAAGTTTGATGCTTGCTTTGAGTTATGTAATAATATCAAAGCTGTGCTAGTTGAGTAGTGTGAATTTGAAATGCTTGTTGAAGTTGCAAGTTCCCTTAGCATGCACGTATGGTAAAACATTGTGTAACAAATTTGACATGTTGAGGTGTTCTTGTTGATTGTCCTCCTTATGAGTGTCTTCTCGGGGACGCAGCGATGGTCTTTTCCTACCAATCTATCACCCTAGTGAGCATGCGCGTAGTACTGCTTGGTTTTTGATGACTGGTAGATTACTTTGCAATAAGTATTGTGAGTTCTTTATGATAACGTTGAGTCCACGGATATACGCACTCTCACCTTCCATCATTGCTAGCCTCTGGTATCGTGCATTAGCCCTTTCTCACATTGAGAGTTGGTGCAAGACACTTCGCCGGTGCATCAACCCATGATATGATACTCTCTTTCATGTCACATATGAACCTCCTTATATCTTCCTCAAAACAGCCACCATACCTACCTATTATGGCATTTCATAGCCATTCCAAGATATATTGCCATGCAACTTTCCACATTCCGTTTATCATGACACATTCATCATTTCATATTGCTTATGATCATGTAGTTGACATAGTACTTGTGCACGCCAACCGTTCATAATTATTTCCATGCATGTCACTCTGGTTCATTGCATATCCTGGTACACCGGGAGGCATTCATATAGAGTCATACTTTGTTCTAGTATCGAGTTGTAATCATGAGTTGCTGTTAATAGAAGTTTGATGATCATCATTTTTAGAGCTTGTCCAAGTGAGGAATATATAAAAAAGAGAAAGGCCATAAAAAAGAGAAGGCCCAAACAAAAAAAGAGAAAGGCCATAAAAAAAGAAGGCCCAAAAAAAGAAAAAAATGAGAGAAAAAGAGAGAAGGGACAATGCTACTATCATTTGCCACACTTGTGCTTCAAAGTAGCACCATAATCTTCGTGATAGAGAGTCTCTTGTTTTGTCACTTTCATATACTAGTGGGAATTTTTGATTATAGAACTTGGCTTGTATATTCCAACAATGGGCTTCCTCAAGTGCCCTAGGTGTGAGCAAGCAAGTTGGATGCACACCCACTTAGTTTTTTTTGTTGAGCTTTCATACATTTATAGCTCTAGTGCATCTATTGCATGGCAAACCCTACTCCTTGCATTAACATCAATCGATGGGCATCTCCATAGCCCGTTGATTAGCCTTGTTGATGTGAGACTATCTCCTTTTTTGTCTTCTCCACATAATCCCCATCATCATATTCTATTCCACCCATAGTGCTATGTCCATGGCTCGCGCTCATGTACTGCGTGAACGTTTATAGGTTTGAGATTACTAAAGTATGAAACAATTGCTTGGCTTGTCATCGGGGTTGTGCATGATGAGAGCATTCTTGTGTGATGAAAATGGAGCATGACTAAACTATATGATTTTGTAGGGATGAACTTTCTTTGGCCATGCTATTTTGAGAAGACATAATTGCTTAGTTAGTATGCTTGAAGTATTATTATTTTTATGTCAATATGAACTTTTATCTTGAATCTTTCGGATCTGAATATTCATACCACAATAAAGAAGAATTACATTAAAATTATGCCAAGTAGCACTCCACATCAAAAATTATCTTTTTTATCATTTACCTACTCGAGGACGAGCAAGAATTAAGCTTGGGGATGCTTGATACGTCTCCAACGTATCTATAATTTTTGATTGCTCCATGCTATATTATCTACTGTTTTGGACATTATTGGGCTTTATCATCCACTTTTATATTACTTTTGGGACTAACCTATTAACCGGAGGCCCAGCCCAGAATTGCTGTTTTTTTGCCTATTTTAGGGTTTCGAAGAAAAGGAATATCAAACCGAGTCCAAACGGAATGAAACCTTCGGGAATGTGATTTTCGAAACGAACAAGATCCAGGAGACTTGGACCCTACGTCGAGAAACAAAGGAGGAGGCCACGAGGTAGGGGGGTGCGCCTACCCCCCCCAGGCGCGTCCTCCACCCTCGTGAGCCCCCTGTTGCTCCACTGGCATACTCCTTCCTCCTATATATACCTACGTACCCCCAAATGATCAGATACGGAGCCAAAAACCTAATTCCACCGCCGCTACTTTCTGTATCCACGAGATCCCATCTTGGGGCCTATTCCGGAGCTCCACCGGAGGGGGCATCCATCAAGGAGGGCTTCTACCTCAACACCATAGCCTCTCCGATGAAGTGTGAGTAGTTTACCTCAGACCTTCGGGTCCATAGTTATTAGCTAGATGGCTTCTTCTCCCTTTTTGGATCTCAATACAAAGTTCTCCCCCTCTCTTGTGGAGATCTAATCGATGTAATCTTCTTTTTGCGGTGTGTTTGTTGAGACCGATGAATTGTGGGTTTATGATCAAGATTATCTATGAACAGTATTTGAATCTTCTCTGAATTCTTTTATGTATGATTGGTTATCTTTGGAAGTCTCTTCGAATTATCAGTTTGGTTTGGCCTACTAGATTGATCTTTCTTGCAATGGGAGAAGTGCTTAACTTTGGGTTCAATCTTGCGGTGTCCTTTCCCAGTGACAGTAGGGGCAGCAAGGCACGTATTGTATTGTTGCCATCGAGGATAACAAGATGGTTTTTTTTTTATCATATTGCATGAATTTATGCCTCTACATCATGTCATCTTGCTTAAGGCGTTACTCTGTTTCCATGAACTTAATACTCTAGATGCATGCTGGATAGCGGTCGATGAGTGGAGTAATAGTAGTAGATGCAGGCAGGAGTCGGTCTACTTGTCTCGGACGTGATGCCTATATACATGATCATACCTAGATATTCTCATAACTATGCTCAATTTTGTCAATTGCTCAACAGTAATTCGTTCACCCACCGTAAAATACTTATGCTCTTGAGAGAAGCCACTAGTGAAACCTATGGCCCCGGGTCTATCTTCATCATATTAATCTTCCAATACTTACTTATTTACTTTTCTTTTATTTTACTTTGCATCTTTATCACAAAATTACCAAAAATATTATCTTATCATATCTATCAGATCTCACTCTTGTAAGTGACCGTGAAGGGATTGACACCCCCTTATCACGTTGGTTGCGAGGAGTTATTTGTTTTGTGCAGGTACGAGGGACTCGCGTGTAGCCTCCTACTGGATTGATACCTTGGTTCTCAAAAACTGTGGGAAATACTTACGCTACTTTGTTGCATCATCCTTTCCTCTTCAAGGAAATCCAACACAGTGCTCAAGAGGTAGCAATCACGAGCGGGACCTGTAGGACAGGGGACGAAGCGGGCGATGCAGGCTGCGTGGGCGAAGGAGCAGGGGGTGGTGTTGAGAAGGGAAAGACTGTTTCATGGAAGAGGACATGGCAGGAAGTCAGGACGCGGCGCGAGACCGGATCGAACCAGCGAAAACCTTGATGATCGGAAGGATATCCGAGGAAGACGCATGCGATATACCGAGGCTCAAGCTTGTGGCGAGTAGTAGCAGTGATATTCGGATAGCAGAAGCATCCAAAGACGCGAAGCTGGGAGTAGTCCGGGGCGACACCGAGTAGAAAATCATGCGGAGTGCAAGGCGCCGAGGCGCGGCACAGCCGGCGATTGATGAGGTATGTGGAGGTGTTCAGGGCCTCAGCCAATAATTGCGGCGGCATCGACGCATGACAGAGGATCGAGCACACCCCGTCGTTGATCGTGCGAAGGATACGTCCAGCCTTGCCGTTATGCTAGCTTGTGTACGGACAGGTGAGGCGGAAATGAGTGCCATGGCGTGCAAGCAAGGCGCGCACGGTGGCGCTGTCGAACTCGCGCCCGTTGTCGGTCTGAAGCGCAAGGACATGAAGCTGGAACTGGGTTTGAACATATGCGAAGAAATCAGTAAGGAAAGAGAGAGTTTTAGACTTGTGTTTCAGAGGGAACGTCCAGACGTAGTGACTGAAATCATCGAGCACAACTAAGTAAAATTGATAGCCTGAGATTCTTACAACGGGAGATGTCCATACATCAAGATGTAAAAGCCGGAAAGGGAAAAAATAGTGGTGCTAGATGACTGAAACGGAAGTCTAGTGTGCTTGCCCAAGCGACAGGCATGACAGAAGGGAGGCTCACGGCTGAACTCCAGGTGCAGATCATCAGCGATGGCGCGAAGCGAGGTAGCACCGGGATGCCCAAGGCGTTGGTGCCATAGGTCGGTCACAGCGACGCCGGCGAAGATGCACGAGGAGGGGAGTTTGGGCTGCACAACAGGGTAGAGGTTGCCGTCGGAATCATATCGGAGAATCACCACCCTGGTTCGAAGGTCCTTTACAGAAAAGCCACACGCGTCAAATTCAACAGAGATGGGATAATCACAGCAAAGCTGGCGAACTGAAAGTAGATTCTTGACAAGGGAAGGAGAAACGAGAATAATGTGAAGAGGAATAGGGGATGTGCCGGTGATCAGCGAGCCAGTGCCGACATGGGTGATGGGCAGGTGCTCGCCGCTGCCGACGATGATGCATGCATCAGTAGAGGAGGGGCGAGCAGAGAGAATATTACCGGGCGAGGAGGTCATGTGGGACGCAGCGCCGGAGTCGATGTACCACTCCGGTGCACTCCCAGAGGACGAAGGGCCGGCCGGGGCACTGTGGAGGGCGGCCTGCAGTGAGGCCATGTCCCAGGCCTGGTGAGGAGGCATGGATGAGCTCGCTCTGGGGCTGCCGAAACTAGGAGGGGCGGCAGCATACCCAGGAGGAGGGGCCCCGTAGCCATACGACGAGGGCGGTCGAGACGGAGCCCCGAACATGGCCTGCTGGTGCGGTGTGCCAAAGCGTGGGCCGAGCACGCCAGCGCCGGGCGTGCGCCAGGCCATCGGCCAGGCCAGTCCACGAGTTGGCACCGGGCGCCGGCACGGGGTACGTCGGAGGACACGGAGCCGAAGGAGATGGCGGAGGGGCCCTGCCGCCGCCGTTGCCGCATCCACACGGCGACGCTGACGCCCACGCCCTGGTTGGTGTTGCTGGGCGGGGGCGCAGGTGGCGTTGAGGAAACTGCCTCGACCCGCGACGAGAGCGTGCATAGACTGCTCGGCGCGGTGCTCTTCAAGCAGGAGGAAGGAGCGCACCTGCAGCAAAGATGGGAGTAGGACCTGTGAGGTGATGTGCGGGATGGCCGAGTGGTACTGCCGGTTCAGGCCGCGGAGGAGGTTGAAGACCTGCTGTGGCTCGGTCACCGGCTGGCCGAGGTCCCGAAGCTGATCGGTGAATTGCTTGAGTTTGGTGCAGTACGCCATGACCGTCATGTCGCCCTGAACAACGGTGTGGTACTCGGCGTCGAGGTAGACGGCGCGAGCAAGCTGGTTGTCACGGAAGACCCCGTCAATGGCCGCCCAGACGGTGAGTGCGGTGTCGTCCGGCTGCATGACGGCGTCGAGGAGCTCTGGCGAAATGGTGGTGTAGAGCCAGTGCACCACGACGTGGTCCACTATGTCCCACTCTGGATAGCCATGACGGTGGACGGCCGCGGAGCCGACGTGGTCGTGGAGGTCGAACATGCCGACAATGGTGTCAAAGTGGCGACGCCACTGCGTGTAGTTGCTGGCGAGGAGGTCGAGGGTGACGGGAACATGGCGGCGAATGTCAACCGTCTGCAAGATGGAGGACGGGACAGAGGGCGGGACGGAGGGCACATGTGGTGTAGGAGGAGGCTGCGCAGGGCGCACCAGAGCAGGAAGCGCGGGAGGGGGTGGTGCAGCCGGTGCAGCAACAGCGTCGGCGGGGGGGGGGGGGGGGGCATCGGGGGGGGGGGTGAGGGGAGCGGCATGGAGGACGCCATCGACGCCGTGCTGAGAGGAGCGAGGAGAGACGACGGGGTTGTCGTCCATGGCGGCGGAATCAAGACCGGCGACCGGCGCAAAAAGGATTGAGCTGGTCGGGGGAGTCTGATACCATGTAAAGTGAGAAGATTAGGGAGAACTGATCACCACACTCGATTATGCTCTAGGCTGTGCCATATATACACTTACAGGACAACACCCAGGGAAATCATGGGTGCTCCACTACTAGAGATCGTGCGCCACTAACACTGCAGGAGGGCGCCACGATCACACGCACGCTCTACACTGTATGCCAGAGGCTATACGTATACACACGCGATATACAAGAGCAGTACAGTCTAACAGTACCATTTTCGCGCGCCAATCTTCTGGCTGGCGGCTGCATACTTTCGAGCGCATGTATTATTTTTACTAAATGACCCCTGAGTCCTTATTTTGCCCATTGACCCCAATAAAACTTATGTCGTCGACTGACCCCTCATTCGCGCCTGACTGATAGGCATTTCACTTGCACGTTGCGGCGCCGTCTACGAAGGCGGTTTTGACTGGTCATGGTCCACGGTCGTCGGTCAGGCAGCCAACGTGGCGCCGACAGGACGCGCCAGATTCAAAGGCGCGGCTGCTAGTAAAATATCTGGTGTTCTTGCAATGCCGAGCATCCTCGCATCAGTACATCCACTGACCTAGTTAGATGTTCTGATGTACTCATGAAACGCCTAAGTAATAGGTGTCAAAACATGAATATAAACACGTCCATCAATTTGGCATGTTTCAAAGATGATTAACCTTATGGTATGGTGATATGTCTCCAACGTATCTATAGTTTTTGATTGCTCCATGCTATATTATCTACTGTTTTGGACTATATTGGGCTTTATTTTCCACTTTTATATTATTTTTGGGACTAACCTATTAACCGGAGGCCCAGCCCAGAATTGCTGTTTTTTTGCCTATTTCAGTGTTTCGGAGAAACATAATATCAAACGGAGTCCAAACGGAATAAAATCTTCGGGAACGTGATTTTCTCACCGAACGTGATCCAGGAGACTTGGACCCTACTCCAGGGAGTCAAAGAGGAGGTCACGAGGGTGGGGGCGCCCCCTGCCTCGTGGGCCCCTCGGTGCTCCACCGACGTACTTCTTCCTCATATATATACCCACGTACCCCCAAACGATCAGAACAGGAGCCAAAAACCTAATTCCACCGCCGCAACTTTCTGTATCCACAAGATCCCATCTTGGGGCCTGTTCCGGAGCTCCGCCGGAAGAGGGCCATCATCACGGAGGGCTTCTACATCATCCTAGCCCCTCCGATGAAGTGTGAGTAATTTACCTCAGACCTTCGGGTCCATAGTTAGTAGCTAGATGGCTTCTTCTCTCTCTTTGAATCTCAATACAAAGTTCTCCCCCTCTCTTGTGGAGATCTATTCGATGTAATCTTCTTTTTGCGGTG
>NC_053025.1:168535686-168593902 GCF_003073215.2 Triticum urartu
TGATGTGACCTCGTTAATCAAATAACAACTCATTGTTCATGGTTAGGAAACATAACCATCTTTGATTAACAAGCTAGTCAAGTAGAGGCATACTAGTGACTCTTTGTTTGTCTATGTATTCACACATGTATTATGTTTCCGGATAATATAATTCTAGCATGAATAATAAACATTTATCATGATTATAAGGAAATAAATAATAACTTTATTATTGCCTCTAGGGCATATTTCCTTCAGTCTCCCACTTGCACTAGAGTCAATAATCTAGATTACACTGTAATGATTCTAACACCCATGGAGCCTTGGTGCTGATCATGTTTTGCTCGTGGAAGAGGCTTAGTCAACGGGTCTGCAACATTCAGATCCGTATGTATCTTGCAAATCTCTATGTCTCCCACCTGGACTAGATCCCGGATGGAATTGAAGTGTCTCTTGATGTGTTTGGTCCTTTTGTGAAATCTGGATTCCTTTGCCAAGGCAATTGCACCAGTATTGTCACAAAAGATTTTCATTGGACCCGATGCACTAGGTATGACACCTAGATCGGATATGAACTCCTTCATCCAGACTCCTTCATTTGCTACTTCCGAAGCAGCTATGTACTCCGCTTCACATGTAGATCCCGCTACGACGCTTTGTTTAGAACTGCACCAACTGACAGCTCCACCGTTTAATGTAAACACGTATGCAGTTTGCGATTTAGAATCGTCCGGATCAGTGTCAAAGCTTGCATCAACGTAACCTTTTACGGTGAGCTCTTTGTCACCTCCATATACGAGAAACATATCCTTAGTCCTTTTCAGGTATTTCAGGATGTTCTTGACCGCTGTCCAGTGATCCACTCCTGGATTACTTTGGTACCTCCCTGCTAAACTTATAGCAAGGCACACATCAGGTCTGGTACACAGCATTGCATACATGATAGAGCCTATGGCTGAAGCATAGGGAACATCTTTCATTTTCTCTCTATCTTCTGCAGTGGTCGGGCATTGAGTCTTACTCAACTTCACACCTTGTAACACAGGCAAGAATCCTTTCTTTGCTTGATCCATTTTGAACTTCTTCAAAACTTTGTCAAGGTATGTGCTTTGTGAAAGTCCAATTAAGCGTCTTGATCTATCTCTATAGATCTTAATGCCTAATATGTAAGCAGCTTCACCGAGGTCTTTCATTGAAAAACTCTTATTCAAGTATCCCTTTATGCTATCCAGAAATTCTATATCATTTCCAATTAGTAATATGTCATCCACATATAATATCAGAAATGCTACAGAGCTCCCACTCACTTTCTTGTAAATACAGGCTTCTCCGAAAGTCTGTATAAAACCAAATGCTTTGATCACACTATCAAAGCGTTTATTCCAACTCCGAGAGGCTTGCACCAGTCCATAAATGGATCGCTGGAGCTTGCACACTTTGTTAGCTCCCTTTGGATCGACAAAACCTTCCGGTTGCATCATATACAACTCTTCTTCCAGAAATCCATTCAGGAATGTAGTTTTGACATCCATCTGCCAAATTTCATAATCATAAAATGCGGCAATCGCTAACATGATTCGGACAGACTTAAGCATCGCTACAGGTGAGAAAGTCTCATCGTAGTCAACCCCTTGAAATTGTCGAAAACCTTTCACGACAAGTCGAGCATTGTAGACAGTAACATTACCATCAGCGTCAGTCTTCTTCTTGAAGATCCATTTATTCTCAATTTCTTGCCGATCATTGGGCAAGTCAACCAAAGTCCATACTTTGTTCTCATACATGGATCCCATCTCAGATTTCATGGCTTCAAGCCACTTTGCGGAATCTGGGCTCACCATCGCTTCTTCATAGTTCGTAGGTTCATCATGATCTAGTAGCATGACTTCCAGAACAGGATTACCGTACCACTCTGGTGCGGATCTTACTCTAGTTGATCTACGAGGTTTAGCGGTATCTTGATCTGAAGTTTCATGATCATTATCATTAGCTTCCTCACTAAATGGTGTAGGTGTCACTGAAACAGTTTTCTGTGATGTGCTACTTTCCAGTAAGGGAGCAGGTACAGTTACCTCGTCAAGTTCTACTTTCCTCCCACTCACTTCTTTCGAGAGAAACTCCTTCTCTAGAAAGGATCCATTCTTAGCAACGAATGTCTTACCTTCGGATCTGTGATAGAAGGTGTACCCAACAGTCTCCTTTGGGTATCCTATGAAGACACATTTCTCCGATTTGGGTTCGAGCTTATCAGGTTGAAGCTTTTTCACATAAGCATCGCAGCCCCAAACTTTAAGAAACGACAACTTTGGTTTCTTACCAAACCACAGTTCATAAGGCGTCGTCTCAACGGATTTTGATGGTGCCCTATTTAACGTGAATGCGGCCGTCTCTAAAGCATAACCCCAAAATGATAGCGGTAAATCTGTAAGAGACATCATAGATCGCACCATATCTAGTAAAGTACGATTACGACGTTCGGACACACCATTACGCTGTGGTGTTCCGGGTGGCGTGAGTTGCGAAACTATTCCACAGTTTTTCAAATGTACACCAAACTCGTAACTCAAATATTCTCCTCCACGATCAGATCGTAGAAACTTTATTTTCTTGTTACGATGATTTTCAACTTCACTCTAAAATTCTTTGAACTTTTCAAATGTTTCAGATTTATGTTTCATTAAGTAGATATACCCATATCTGCTTAAATCATCTGTGAAGGTGAAGAAAATAACGATATCCGCCACGAGCCTCAATATTCATCGGACCACATACATCGGTATGTATGATTTCCAACAAATCTGTTGCTCTCTCCATAGTACCGGAGAACGGTGTTTTAGTCATCTTGCCCATGAGGCACGGTTCGCAAGTACCAAGTGATTCATAATCAAGTGGTTCCAAAAGTCCATCAGTATGGAGTTTCTTCATGCGCTTTACACCGATATGACCTAAACGACAGTGCCACAAATAAGTTGCACTTTCATTATCAACTCTGCATCTTTTGGCTTCAACATTATGAATATGTGTATTACTACTATCGAGATTCAATAAGAATAGACCACTCTTCAAGGGTGCATGACCATAAAACATATCTCTCATATAAATAGAACAACCATTATTCTCTGATTTAAATGAATAACCGTCTCGCATTAAACAAGATCCAGATATAATGTTCATGCTCAACGCTGGCACCAAATAACAATTATTTAGGTCTAATATTAATCCTGAAGGTAGATGTAGAGGTAGCGTGCCGACCGCGATCACATCGACTTTGGAACCGTTTCCCACGCGCATCGTCACCTCGTCCTTTGCCAGTGCCCGCTTATTCCGTAGTCCCTGTTTCGAGTTGCAAATATTAGCAACAGAACCAGTATCAAATACCCAGGTGCTACTGCGAGCTCTAGTAAGCTACACATCAATAACATGTATATCACATATACCTTCGTTCACCTTGCCATCCTTCTTATCCGCCAAATACTTGGGGCAGTTCCGCTTCCAGTGACCAGTCTGCTTGCAGTAGAAGCACTCAGTTTCAGGCTTAGGTCCAGACTTGGGTTTCTTCTCTTGAGCAGCAACTTGCTTGCCGTTCTTCTTGAAGTTCCCCTTCTTCTTCCCTTTGCCCTTTTTCTTGAAACTAGTGGTCTTGTTAACCATCAACACTTGATGCTCCTTCTTGATTTCTACCTCCGCAGCTTTCAGCATTGCGAAGAGCTCGGGAATAGTCTTGTTCATCCCTTGCATATTATAGTTCATCACGAAGCTCGTGTAGCTTGGTGGCAGTGATTGGAGAATTCTTTCAATGACGCAATCATCCGGAAGATTAACTCCCAATTGAATCAAGTGATTATTATACCCATACATTTTGAGTATATGCTCACTGACAGAACTGTTCTCCTCCATCTTGCAGCTATAGAACTTATTGGAGACTTCATATCTCTCAATCCGGACATTTGCTTGAAATATTAACTTCAACTCCTGGAACATCTCATATGCTCCATGACGTTCAAAACGTCGTTGAAGTCCCGATTCTAAGCCGTAAAGCATGGCACACTGAACTATCGAGTAGTCATCAGCTTTGCTCTGCCAGACGTTCATAACATCTGGTGTTGCTCCAGCAGCAGGCTTGGCACCCAGCGGTGCTTCCAGGACGTAATTCTTCTGAGCAGCAATGAGGATAATCCTCAAGTTACGGACCCAGTCTGTGTAATTGCTACCATCATCTTTCAACTTTGCTTTCTCAAGGAACGCATTAAAATTCAACGGAACAACAGCACGAGCCATCTATCTACAATCAACATAAACAAGCAAGATACTATCAGGTACTAAGTTCATGATAAGTTTAAGTTCAATTAATCAAATTACTTAAGAACTCCCACTTAGATAGACATCCCTCTAATCTTCTAAGTGATTACGTGATCCAAATCAACTAAACCATAACCGATCATCACGTGAGATGGAGTAGTTTTCAATGGTGAACATCGTTATGTTGATCATATCTACTATATGATTCACGCTCGACCTTTCGGTCTCCGTGTTCCGAGGCCATATCTGCATATGCTAGGCTCGTCAAGTTTAACCTGAGTATTCTGCGTGTGCAAAACTGGCTTGCACCCGTTGTAGATGGACGTAGAGCTTATCACACCCGATCATCACGTGGTGTCTGGGCACGACGAACTTTGGCAACGGTGCATACTCAGGGAGAACACTTCTTGATAATTTAGTGAGAGATCATCTTATAATGCTACCGTCAATCAAAGCAAGATAAGATGCATAAAAAGATAAACATCACATGCAATCAATATAAGTGATATGATATGGCCATCATCATCTTGTGCTTGTGATCTCCATCTCCGAAGCACCGTCATGACCACCATCGTCACCGGCGCGACACCTTGATCTCCATCGTAGCATCGTTGTCATCTCGCCAATCTTATGCTTCCACGACTATCACTACCGTTTAGTAATAAAGTAAAGCATTACATCGCGATTGCATTGCATACAATAAAGTGACAACCATATGGCTCCTGCCAGTTGCCGATAACTCGGTTACAAAACATGATCATCTCATACAATAAAAATCATGCCTTGACCATATCACATCACAACATGCCCTGCAAAAACAAGTTAGACGTCCTCTACTTTGTTGTTGCAAGTTTTACGTGGCTGCTACGAGCTTTAAGAAAGAACCAATCTCACCTACGCATCAAAACCACAACGATAGTTTGTCAAATAGACTCTGTTTTAACCTTCGCAAGGACCGGGCGTAGCCATACTTGGTTCAACTAAAGTTGGAGAGACAGTCGCCCGCAAGCCATCTATGTGCAATGCACGTCGAGGGAACCGGTCTCGCGTAAGCGTACGCGTAAGGTTGGTCCGGGTCGTCTCGTCCAACAATACCGCCGAACCAAAGTATGACATGCTGGTCGGCAGTATGACTTGTATCGTCCACAACTCACTTGTGTTCTACTCGTGCATATAACATCAACATAAATAACCTAGGCTCGAATGCCACTGTTGGGGAACGTAGTAATTTCAAAAAAATTCCTACGCACACGCAAGATCATGGTGATGCATAGCAACGAGAGGGGAGAGTGTTGTCTACGTACCCAACGCAGACCGACTGCGGAAGCGCTGAACCGACGTAGAGGAAGTAGTCGTACGTCTTCACGATCCAACCGATCAAGCACCGAAACTACGGCACCTCCGAGTTCGAGCACACGTTCAGCCCGATGACGATCCCCGGACTCCGATCCAGCAAAGTGTCGGGGAAGAGTTCCGTCAGCACGACGGCGTGGTGACGATCTTGATGTACTACAGCAGCAGGGCTTCGCCTAAACACCGCTACAGTATTATCGAGGAATATGGTGGCAGGGGGCACCGCACATGGCTAAGGAATAGATCACGTGGATCAACTTGTGTGTTTCTGGGGTGCCTCTGCCTCAGTATATAAAGGAGCCAAGGGGGGAGGGGGGCGCCGGCCTAGGAGGAGGGCGCAGGAGGAGTCCTACTCCTTCCGGGAGTAGGACTCCCCCCCAATCCTATTCCAACTAGGATTCCCAAAAGGGGAAAGAGGGAGAGGGGTGGCCGGCCACCTCTCCTAGTCCTAATAGGACTAGGGGAGGGAGGAGGTGCGCAGCCCTTATGGGCAGCCCTTTCACCTTTCCACTAAGGCCCATTAAGGCCCATATGTCTCCCGGGGGGTTCCGGTAACCTCCCGGTACTCCGGTAAAATCCCGATTTCATCCGGAACACTTCCGATATCCAAACATAGGCTTCCAATATATCAATCTTTATGTCTCGACCATTTCGAGACTCCTCGTCATGTCCATGATCACATTCGGGACTCCGAACAACCTTCGGTACATCAAAATGCATAAACTCATAATATAACTGTCATCGTAACCTTAAGCGTGCGGACCCTACGGGTTCGAGAACAATGTAGACATGACCGAGACACGTCTCCAGTCAATAACCAATAGCGGGACCTGGATGCCCATATTGGCTCCTACATATTCTATGAAGATCTTTATCGGTCAGACCGCATAACAACATACGTTGATCCCTTTGTCATCGGTATGTTACTTGCCCGAGATTCGATCGTCGGTATCCAATACCTAGTTCAATCTCGTTACCGGCAAGTCTCTTTATTCGTTTCGTAATACATCATCTCACAACTAACATCTTAGTTACAATGCTTGCAAGGCTTATGTGATGTGTATTACCGAGAGGGCCCCAGAGATACCTCTCCGACAATCGGAGTGACAAAACCTAATCTCGAAATACGCCAACCCAACATGTACCATTGGAGACACCTGTAGTACTCCTTTATAATCACCCAGTTACGTTGTGACGTTTGGTAGTACCCAAAGTGTTCCTCCGGTAAACGGGAGTTGCATAATCTCATAGTTATAGGAACATGTATAAGTCATGAAGAAAGCAATAGCAACATACTTAAACGATCGGGTGCTAAGCTAATGGAATGGGTCATGTCAATCAGATCATTCACTAATGATGTGATCCCGTTAATCAAATAACAACTCATTGTTCATGGTTAGGAAACATAACCATCTTTGATTAACGAGCTAGTCAAGTAGAGGCATACTAGTGACTCTTGTTTGTCTATGTATTCACACATGTATTATGTTTCCGGTTAATACAATTCTAGCATGAATAATAAACATTTATCATGATTATAAGGAAATAAATAATAACTTTATTATTGCCTCTATAGGGCATATTTCCTTCAGTTCGGATAGCCGAACTATACCTTCAGCCGAACTCCTGGACTATGAAGATACAAGATTGAAGACTCTGTCCCGTGTCCGGAAGGGACTTTCCTTGGCGTGGAAGGCAAGCTTGGCGATATGGATGTTCAGATCTCCTACCATTGTAACCGACTCTATGTAACCCTAACCCTATCCGGTGTCTATATAAACCAGAGGGTTTTAGTCCGTAGGACAACATACACATCAACAATCATACCATAGGCTAGCTTCTAGGGTTTAGCCTCTATGATCTCGTGGTAGATCAACTCTTGTAATACCCATACCATCAATATTAATCAAGCAGGACGTAGGGTTTTACCTCCATCGAGAGGGCCCGAACCTGGGTAAAACTTCGTGTCCCCTGCCTCCTGTTACCATCCGGCCTAGACGCACAGTTCGGGACCCCCTACCCGAGATCCGCCGGTTTTGACACCGACAGACCGATTGGATCCAAAATTTTAATGCTATGGTTAGAATTTATGCTTGATAATTTTCTCATAGTTGCGGATGCTTGCGGGAGGGTTAATTATAAGTAGGAGGTTTGTTCAAGTAAGAACATCACCTAAGCACCGGTCCACCCACATATCAAATTATCAAAGTAGCGAACACGAATCGAATCAACATGATGAAAGTGACTAGATGAAATTACCGTGTACCCTCAAGAACGCTCTGCCTATTATAAGAGACTGTTTTGGCCTGTCCTTTGCCTCAAAAGGATTGGGCTATCTTGCTGCACTTCTGTTACTATTATCATTACTTGCTTGTTACAAAATATCTTGCTATCAAACTAGTTATTTACAATTTCAGCACTTGTATACATTACCTTGCTGAAAACCACTTGTCATTTCCTTCTGCTCCTCGTTGGGTTCGACACTCTTACTTATCAAAAAGAGCTACAATTGATCCCCTATACTTGTGGGTCATCATGTCGCCTTGGCGTGCCCTCTTAGGCGCCACCCTACGGAAGCCAGCCGCCGGTACCTGCACCGTGGGACCCTGCCCTCCTGGCCGCCCATCACTCTGCGCCGTCATCGAGTAACTACGACGGTGGAGGCAACTGGTACATGGACTCAAGTGCTACTTCATACATGACAGTTCATCCCGGTAAGCTATCCTCTTCTACTCCCGTTAACACTCCCACTTGTATCACCATTGGCAATGGTTCTTCTTTACCTATCACTCATGTCAGTAGTACTAGTTTTCCTTCTATTTCCACACCTATTACGATGTCTAATGTCCTTGTCTCTCATGACTTAGTCACTAGCTTAGTTTCCATTCGCCATCTTACTCGTGAGAATCCACTTACTGTTGAATTTGACGGCGTTGGTTTTTCTGTGAAGGACGGCCATACCCGGATGGTGCTTCCCTGATGTGATATCCCTGACGAGCTTTATCCCGTGCACACCGGCGCCTCCACCTCCACACTTGTCGCCCTCGCCGCCGGCGTCGACCTTTGGCATGCTCGCTTGGGCCACCCCAACCCCGTTGTTTTGCGCCAGATTCTTAGGAGTTTTCCTTTCTCATGTATGCTCGACGAGCATATTTGTGAGGCTTGTCGTTTGGGCAAGCATGTTCGTCTTCCCTTTAGTGTGTCTACTACTATTTCCTGCATATCTGCTGCTCTACGTTGACGACATCATCCTCATGGCGTCCGCCCCCGACCTCCTTCAGCGGCTGACTGCTCGTTTGCGTGGTGAGTTCGCCCTCAAGGGCTTAGGGCCTCTGCACTACTTCCTCGGCATCGAGGTGGTACAACGGACTGACGACTTCTTTTCTACATCAGCAGAAGTACGCCCATGAGCTTTTGGAGCATGCCGGTATGCTTAACTGCAAGCCGGCGCCCACCCCCGTTGACATGAAGGTGAAGGTCTCTGCTCTGGAGGGGTCTCTCGCATCTGATGCAGCGTTCTATCGCTCCATCGTTGGTTACAGTACCAGACGCTGACTCGGCCAGACCTGCAGTACACTGTCCAACAGGTGTGCCTCCACATGCGCGCTCCACGTGACTCCCATTGGACCTTGATGAAGTGTATTCTCCGTTACATACGTGGCACCATGTCCTTGGGACTCGCCCTGACGGCCTCCGCCTCCACCGACCTCATGGCCTAATCCGATGCCGACTGGGCTGGCTGCCCCGACACTTGATGCTCCATGTCCGGCTATTGCATCTACCTTGGGCTCTCATTGATCTCTTGGTCATCGAAGCGGCAGCCCATGGTCTCCCGCTCCAGCACCGAGGCAGAGTATCGGGCCGTGGCTAACGCCGTGGCTGAGTGCTCTTGGATCCGTCAGCTACTCCATGAGTTGCTTTGTGACGTTCAAAAGGCCACTCTTGTCTACTGCGATAACATCAGTGCGGTTTACCGCTCCGCCAACTCGGTGCACCATCGACGTACAAAGCATATTGAGCTCGATATTCACTTCGTGCGCGAGCAGGTTGCCCTTGGTCGTGTTCGGGTTCTCCATGTTTCGACGTCGCAACAATTTACTGATGTGATGACTAAGGGATTGTCCACTCCCATCTTTGAGGAGTTTCGGTCCAGTCTCTGTGTCTTCGGCGATGCTTCGACTGCGGGGAGGGGGGTGTTGAGTATATATTTTGTGTTGCATGTATTATGTGTTGTGGCCCACCTCCTAGTCATGTATAGTTGAGGTTGAGGCCTACCATGTACTTATATATACGTGCACCAACACCCCATCAATACAACGTCTATTGTGTTGCAAACTCTCCATCTACAAACTGAGATCATCAATTTGAATTGGGTCACCGATTTTGTCCGGGTCAACAATATCTCACTCAATTTTTTAATTCATATGTCTACTATATCACTAACCTCTCTAGGACTAGAGGCCTCTCATTCAATTGAGATCACCAATATAGAATTGGGTCGCCGATTTTGACTGGATCAACAATCTCTCACTCAATTCATTTAATTCACTGTGCTCTCTAATTTTGGAGTTCTCCCATTCCATTGAGAAATTTAATACTCCCTACATTTACTTATACAAGGCCACTATGGAATATACGTTTTGCATCAATACAAGGCCACCAACAGTAACCAAGGAAAGAATTAATGATATTTCATCGTACTAGCAACATGTTTAATACTTGCATGCATGTAGTCATAATAACACTAGCTACTTCCTCTACTCAGTTTCCTTGCATTCATGTTGCGTATTAATGATCCGAGTAAACAAAAAGAAAAGCTGGCTTGTAAAGTATGCATTAAATTTTACCTTAATACCTATAATTTGGGTTTGTTGCCTTGTATATAAAAATGGAGGGAGTATTGAATTTGATTCATGATTTTGATTGGGTTAATAATTTTTCAAATCAATCGGAGGCAACCGTCCTATAAAACCATACCAATCCCGCGCACCCTCTCATCACCTAAAAAAACAAAGTGTCAACATGTGATACGGTAGCACCAATATAGTATGCAGCCATTGACGCAAATAAAATCCCACATAAGTACAACTTGATTAGCAGACAATACAAAATCACACCACGAAAGTCCCATCAAAACACCGCATTATATGAATAAAAAAGAAAATATAGTCCATCATCTTCCCCACTAACCAAACCAAATATTACTGTGTTTCAAAATATAAAGTGTATTCTTTATTAAAAAGTCCAATTCCTTTAACTTTGACGAAGTTTAGAGTCAAAAATATTGACTTTCACAATACTGAATAAATAAAATATGAATCGTTTCATGATTAATCTAAAAATCCGATTTGATATTATGGATATTGATATATTTCTACACAAATGTGGTAAAACTTAAAGAGGTTTGACTTTTCAAAAAACTAATACACCTTATATTTTGAAATAGATGGAGTAATAAAATTATGAAAATTTAACAACATCAACGGTGCAGCAAAGCGCGACCAACCCTTCTAGTATGTATTAAAATGACACCTCTTATAGGGCGCATTCTGCGTTATGTCTTTTTTTTAAAAAAACTGCAATTTTATTCATACTCGTAACAATTACAGGTACACTGATTCGGATTTAAAATCCAAGAAAATAGAAAGTAACTCCTATCACTAAGAATTACAATGAAATCTCTTGGAAACAACTTCTTCGCTGCACCAAGCCCTGTTAGAAGAAATACTCCAAAAACTTTGATAAAAGGGTTGTAATTGGATTGGAGCAACGATGTTGTCACTCTTTCACTCGCACGAACATTACCAATAATGATTTTTGAAAGCACCTTGAGTCGCCCATCCAAAAAGATGGGAAGCCTTGATCGGTGAACGTACTTGGGCCGGGGATGATCCCCTAGAAGTGCGGGACGTCGGATCACAAAATCTTCACCATGATGTCGATGAAACACTTCAACTTCGCAAAGAATCAAACCAACATGAAATGTTTGACACACCAATCTAAACTTATCAGATCCGAATAATCAGGTCTGCGAGGACAAAAAATTCTCTAATCTCATGGCATCGCCAAAAGAACAAGAGTAAATTTATTCTCACAAAATACGATAATCACTAGATGATGGTGAAGATCGTAGTACTCTGACGATGCGAGGTCCCCCATCTCTAGGTGCCAAGATGGCAGCCGGAGGCGAGGGGGTCAAAAAGTTCCTAGCGATGGCGGTGCAAACCATCGTTCGTGCTTGTTCAAAATCGTGTGTGCATTCTGCGTCATGTAGGAACCTGATGCAGAAGGCGGCGCACAAACTGGGCCGTCCCACGGACGCTTGGAGGAAATATGACGAACATGAGAAAAAGAAAGGTGGCGGGTTTCGATCCTGCGACCGCAAACTCATGCGGGTGACCTACGAGCCAACTTGTCAATCAAGTTCTACTAAACAAAGTACAACGCGATGCTAAAACACACATGTACGGTCGCGAACTTTAACATCTGAAAAATGGTGAACAAATTTTCAAAAACTAGAGAAAAAAAATCTAACTTACGACCAATTTTGACAAAACACGATGAAATTTTGAATAATTCTGAATATTTTCTAATTTTCAACAAAATACGACACATGTGAACAAAAAATTGAAAATCTTGACCATTTTTAGATAAATGTGATCATTTTTCTAATTTAGAGAACAAAAAAAAATTAAATCTAGAACAAAATTTGAACATGGGAACAAATATTCAAAAATCCCACAAAAATTTGAATTTAGAGGGAAAAAATTTCAAATCGAGAACAAAAAATACTTAAAATTCTGAACATTTTTTGAAAACTTGAACATTTTCCAGTTTTGGGAAAAAATGAAAGTCAAATCAAGATCAAAATTTGAAGATGGGAACAAAATATTGAATAACAATTTGAATTTACAGAACAAATAATTCAAATCAAGAACAATTTGAAAAACTTAGACCTAATGTTAAAATCCGAACTATTTTTTATACATAAAAATATATTTTAAAATATTTGGAAATTATAAACGTTTTAGAATATTTGAACATTTTTTTAAATGAAGCAAACAACATTTGAACTTCTGAACATTTATTTAAATTTGTGAACAAAATTTTAAAAACAGAAACATTTCTTAAATTTCTAAATATTTGTTGAAAAGTAAAATAAAAAGGAAAGAAGAGAGAAAAAAGAAGCAAAGAAAATAAATAAGGAAAAATGAAAGAAAAAAGAAAGAAGAAAAACGAAAAATTAAAAAAGGATAGAGAAAATAAAGGAAAAAAGCGAAGAAGAAACAAAAAAATACATAATGCTGGTGCAGAAACCTTCCCTTACCGTCTACTCCCTCGGTTCCTAAATATAAGGCTTTGTAGAGATTCCACTATGAACCATATACATAAGTATATAGATGCATTTTAGTGTGTAGATTCACTTATTTTGCTCTGTATGTAGTTCATAGTAAAATCTCTACAAAGACTTATATTTAGTAACATGGGGAGTAGAAGGTTCTGAAAACTAGAAAAAACCAAACGGAACCCCCAAAACCGGACGACACTATAGCACGTTCTTTACCGATAAGTCGTCGACGGGAACGTCTCCTCCCACTAAAAGTGCATCACCGGAAATCCTGAAATAAATCCAGGAATAATGCGAGCACCAGGACTTGAACACTGGTTGGCTAGGAATACCACTGTTCCTCTAACCATCCAATCACAGGTTGGTTCGCAATCTGCCACAGAATGTGGCAGATAGGATTTTCCTATTAAAATTCCCGACGCACACCTCCCTACCAGCGATGGGCCATCTCTAGAAAAAATCCAGAGATGGCCCGACCCATGTTTCCTTATTTTTTTGTTAAGCTTTTTCACTGAAGAAAAAGGTGCGCAATAGGGGATTAAATCATGCGACCTGCTCGTCCTATATAAGATCCAGTAACCAACTAGGCCTGCTCACGTACATGAAATACTTACATCTTTTATCCTTTTTTGTTTCAGTTCATTTCCTAGTTCGCTGGATCCTTTTTATATGGTTTTTTGTTTACTTCCTTTCTTACTTTTTATTTTCTTTTTTGAATGTGCGAATCCTTTCTCAATTTTTACGATTTTTTCCGAAGTCTATGAACTTTTTTCAAAGTTGAAAAACTTTTTTAAAAAATTGATGTTTTTTAAAATCATAAACATTTTTTCAAATTGGATGAAGTTTTCTTTAAATTCTGAACTTTTTCCAAATTTGATTTGTTTTTAAAAATGGATGAACTTTTTATAATTCATGATTTTTTTAAAAATTGATGTTTTTTTGCAAATTTATGAACTTTTTTGAAATCCATGAACATTTTTCTAATCCATTATTTTCTTTTTTTTAAAATCCATAAGACTGTGTGATAGTAGGCAACAGAAAAACCGAGGAAAAAAGCCTGATACGAATGACATACGTACATATGGGAGCTTCTGTTCGGCGCCTGTTGTGCCAGGAAGTCTCTCCCTCGCGCACACTGCCTACGATTTTGGGCCTCGGCCATTACTGCTCCTTCGCTAATTCACTTTCTCTATCACCCGTATGTATGGGCATGCCCTATTCGGCGCCTCTTGCATCCGTTAACGTCTAAAAGGCAAACCGGCTCTCGCCCCCACCAGCGATGGGCTGGCCCATGTTGCCATTTTTTCCTTGTTAAGTTGTTTCTCTGCATGAATGGTGTGTTATAGGAGATTCGAACACACGACCTGCTCGTCCTACATAAGATCCTTTTGTTTCAGCTCATTTCCCGGTTCGCTGGATGTTTCTAAACTATTGTTTTCTTTACTTCTTTTCTTCCTTTTTTCTTTGATTTTTCGAATGCGTGAAACCTTTTTCAATGTTTATGAATATTTTCCCAAAATTCATGCACTTATTTTAAGAATCAATGAACTTTTTTTTTCAAATCGATGAGCTTTTCTCAAATTCGACGAACTTTCATTTAGGTATGAATAACTTTTAAGAAATGATGATTTTTTTTCAAATCGATGATATTTTTTCAAATCCATGTACTTTTTGTGCAAATTCACAAACCTATTTCAAATCTTTGAAAAATTTTCAATCTGTTTTATTTAATGCAAAAAACTATCTGACAACCGGCACCAGAAAAACCGAGAACAAACCCTAAGACAAACGGCCTACATACATACGGGAACTTTTGTTCGGCACCAGGAAGTCTCCTTGGTGGACACTGCCGACGGTTTGGGCCTCGGCCTGTTACTGCTCCTTCGCTAATTTGCTTTCAGCTGCCTGATGTCAGACAATTTTATGGATTTCAAAAAAGAAAAAGTTATTAAAAAGTATTCACATATTTGCAAAAAATAGCAAATTTTTCAAAAAGTTCACGTATTTAGAAAAAAGTTCGTTGATATTGACAGAAATTTAATCAATTTGGAAAAAAATTCACAAAACTAAAAAAACTTTGAATTTGAAAAAAAATCATCGATTCTGAAAAAAATTATTCGCAAAATTTGGAAATGATCATCAATTTTTAAATAAAAGTTAATATATTTTGGAAAAATATTTGTAAATTTGAAAGAAGTTTCACGAATTTGAAAAGGAAAAGAAAAATAAATAAAGGAAGTAAAGAAAAAACGGTATAAAAACATCCGGCGGACAACGAAATGTATTGAAACAAAAAGAGATAAATAATGTAAGTATTTCATGCACATGAGCAGACCTAGTTGGTTAGTGTATCTTACATAGGACGAGCACGCCGTGGCTTCGAATCTCGTATAGCGCACATTTTGTGACGCCTCCGATTTAATCGTACACTAATCATACACGCAAATGTGTACGATCAAGATCAAGGACTCACAGAAGATATCACAATACAACTCTAGACATAAATTAAAATAATACAGGCTTTATATTACAAGTCAGGGGCCTCGAGGCTCGAATACATAAGCTCGAAAACACAAGAGTCAACGGAAGCAACAATATCTGAGTACAGAGATGAGTTAAACAAGATTGCCTTAAAAAAGCTAGCACAAAAGCAACAACGATCGAAAAGGCAAGGCCTCCTGCCTGGGAGCCTCCTAACTACTCCTGGTCATCGGCGGCCTCCACGTAGTAGTAGGCATCCTCCGGGTAGTAGTAGCCATCAGTGGCGTCGTCTGGCTCCTGGGATCCGTCATCTGGTCGCAACAATCGGGTATGGGGAAAAAGAAGTAGCAAAGCAATCGTGAGTACTCATCCAAAGTACTCGCAAGACTTACATCAGATCTAAACTAAGTATGCATTTGTATCAAAGGGGTGGGTTGTATCTGTGGACTAAACTGCAGAATGCCAGAAGGGAAGGGGAAAGCCTAGCCTATCGAAGACTAGCATCTTCTGGAAACCACCATCTTGCAGCAATAGGAGGGAGTAGCGTAGCATAAAGTAAAGTAGCAGTAGTGTTATCAACCTCGGCCAGAGATCCTTTCTCGACTCCCTGCGAGAAAGCAATCCCAGAGCCATACTATCCAGTTATCATCACAATCCAATTCTCATCACCATCCGTTCATTTCTCATCACAAGTATCCAGTTCTAGTTGTATCGATCGGGATACAACTCCAAGTGTCCGTTACCGTAGGACAGGCTATCGATAGATGTTATCTTCCCTGCAGGGGTGCACCAACTTACCCACCACGCTCGATTAACTCCGGCCGGACACACTTTCCTGGGTCATGCACGGCCTCGGCCAAACAATACGCCGCAACCCGACCTAGGCTTAATAGAGAGGCCAGCACGCCGGACTAAACCTATGCCCCCAGGGGTCATGGGCCATCTCCCAGGAAACTCCTGCATGTTGCGTACGCGGCCGGTGAGCAGACCTAGCTACCTCCTTCAACAAGGTAGGTGCTTTCCAGTCCAACCCGGCGCGCGCCGCTTAGTCGCTGACATCTATTAAGCTTCGGCTGATGTATACGACGCAGAACGCCCATACTATGCCCACGTGATGGTTAGTGCTATCAGGCCAGAGGCCCCTCAGATCAAATATCCGAATCGTAGTGGATTAGGAACGTGCGGTAACGAGCAGAGACTCACGATCGATGTGACCCCGTCGCCCCGTCTCGAGTACTTGCGGCAAGGGCTAAGAATGTCCGGCCATGTCTCGTAAGTATCTCGCGGGCACCTTCCAGGTCAACCCGTCTCCACATCACTCGCAATTAAGCTCACGCGGGTACCGCTTAGGGTCGACCCGTCTTTCCAAGTAACAGGGGTAAAGTCCAAGTATCCGTGTGTCCAAACATCAAGGGGAAAGCCCGAGGATTCACCCCCGGTGAATTCCACTCGATGTAATCATCAAGGTGAACGTAAGAGGATCCACCCTCGAGGTTCACACTTGAGGGGTTGCACGACAGAGCCGTATCGGAAGTGATTAAGGAGGAAATCACCCTCGATGACCACGACCGAATAGCTACACTACAGGTTAACAACAGAAGTGCTGAAGAGGTCTCACCCTCGGCACTCGATAGTAACCCAGTAGTGTCGAGCAACTAAGAGGAAAGTGATGTGCGGTGTCGGGGCCTGGTCTTCGATCCCGTTGATCGGGTCTTCGATGATGAAGCAGGGGCAACAGGGACAAGGTGGGGTCACTGATGTATCACTAATAACCAACCTATACTAAGCAGTTTAGGATAAGCAGATAAGGTATGAAAACAGGTAAACAAAGATTATGCATCAGAGTAGGATCTATACAGAAAGCAGTAGCAGTTCTAATGCAAGCATGAGAGGAAAATAAATGGGCGATATCGGAATGCTCAAGGGTTTGCTTGCCTGGTTGCTCTGGTAAGGAGGGGTCGTCGGGGATGTAGTCGTACTCAGTCGCATCAACGTCGGTCTCGGGGTCTACCGGAGAAGAAGAGGGGGGAGAAACAGTAAATACGGGGCAAACAAGCATCAGAAAATATAACAAGGCAAAACGCGGTGCCAGGGGTGAGCTAACGTAGTACTAGGCGATACTGGCGAAGGGGGGAAACATCCGGGAAAGTTTTCCCGGAGTTAGGCATTTTCGGACAGATGAAACGGAGGGGGACGGTTGCAGGTTTGCTATACTATGGACGTGTGGCGGACAAACGGGTTGCGTATCCGGATTCGTCTCGTCGTTCTGAACAACTTTCATGTACAAAGTTTTCCCATCTGAGCTACGGTTTAATTTCTATTAATTTTCAAAATTTTAGCAATATTCTAAAATTATTAAATCGATTTATCCAAATAGTAAAAGGCTAAGTGCACCCTGATCTATGTACATAGAAGTGAACCAGTGGGTGACATGTGGGCCCAGGGGGTCCCAGTTGACCAGTCAAAGTTTGACTGGTCAACAGGGGCTGGGGCCCTCCTGTCATTGACTAGGACTGGCTAATTAATTCCAGTTTTCAATTAATCCAATGATTTAGGCTAATTAATCCTAAGTTTAATTAATTAATTAATTCCTAATTAATTAATTCATTAATTTATTTTATTAAATCCTTTTTTTACAGGGGCATGCCCCCACTAGTCCGGTGGGCCCAGGCCGACCTGGGCGTTAATAGGCGAAACGGGCACGGGCGCCCGCATGTGCGCACGAGCCGCCGGGAAAGAAACAGCCACGGCTACGGGCCGGAGCCGCGCGGCGAGGTGGCTGGCGAGGGCGGTCGCCGGCGGTGGCGTGGCGCCGGCGGGCGACATAGGAGGCGAGACGGGGCGCGGGGAGCAGGAGGGCGCGAGGCGAGCGGCCAAGGAGGGGCGGAGGGGACCGGAGCCGCGGGCGCGCGGGGCGGCGGCGGAGCAGTAGTGACGGTGGCGGGCTCGGCGGCAGGTGCAGGCGAAGCTGCAGCGGGGCTCGGGGGCGCGAAGGTGCGGGCGGAGGTAGCAGGGGAGGCTGGGAGGCGCGCAAACGACGGGCGCGCCAGTCGGCCGTGGTGAGGGTCAGGGGGGGTGGCGTGGATGCTGCGGGCGGGGCGTGCGCGACAGGGACGGTGCGGGCGCGCGAGCGCATGCGTCGGAGCGGGAGCACGCTGGTGGTGGCGGCACAGCCTAGGGTGGCCGGAGGCGGACCGGCCAATAACGACTGTCTCGGCGCGGAATCATGCCAACCACGAAAAACGAGCCTACGGCACTGAACGGCAGGGGGCGGAGGAGAGGGAGTGCTCACAGGGCCTATGGAGGAGTAGAGCGGGCTCGGGGGAGGCCTGGGCAGACGAACGGCGGCGTAGTGGAGCTCCGGTGTCCCGAAGGAGGAAGACGGCGGCGTGACGGCGATCCAGCGCCTCCGAGCTCCTGCGAATGGCACCAGGGTGCGTAGCGGACGACGACGAGGAGCTGCGTCATGGCTTAGAGACGTGCGTGGTGGCCCGAGCGGCCGCGCAACGGCGATGACAGTTGGGGACGAGCGCGGTGGCGAGGAACCGACGAAGGCGGCGGCGACGGTTGCGTACGGGGCCTATCTAGATCAGGGAGGTGAGCGAGGAGGAGGGGGAAAACTGGGGCTAGGGTTCGGAGGGGGTCGCTGCGACGCTCTTATCCACCCAGAGGACCGCGGGATGCCCGACACGGCGATTGCAACGGCCCTGAGGGGGGTGGATGCGTGCCACGCCATGGCCCCTGCCTCCTGTAGCGAGGTGGGAGAAGCCCAGGTTGGGTTTGGGCCAAGTGCACTGTGTACTTAGGCCCATTCCCCAACAGTAGTCTAGGCCTTTTTTCTATTTATCTCTGTTTTATTTCCAGAGATAGTTTTGCAATAATTTGAGCCATCAAACGACTTAGTAAAAATGTGAAACTTGGTCACATAAATACTATGACATATTTCACATTGCCACAGAAAGTTAGGGAAATTTTGGAATCCTTTGGCATTTTTCATAAATGAATTTAGGCATTTATAGTGTTGTTTTCGCACTGATTTAAATGCTTTGTCCCACTTTGACTTGATGGTGATGTTTTTTTCCTTAACAACAAGTTGTTTTGGAATATTTTCTAGATGGCGAACATTTTTCCAGCATCTTTTGTGCAACTTCAAATTTCACTTTGAATTTGAATTGAGTTCACAGAAGGATTGTGAAATGAGATGTTTAACCACTGTGATTAATCAATGCAAAGGATGATGACTTTGCATGATCATAAGGGATTACTGTGGTGTGATACTGGGGATGTTACAAATCTCCTCCACTACAAGAAATCTCGTCCCGAGATTTAAGTGGGGAATTAAAGAGTAACTTCGAGAGAAATGACCCTTATAGGGTTAATTATATGGTGAACAATTCAAAGAATGTGGCAGAAGTATCTCTCGAGTAGAAAGTTAATAAGACCTCGAGAGCATGTATGAAGGTACAACAGGAAGGATCAAACGGATAGGCAAACGATTGATACCCGAATAGAGTGTGAGAAAGGGGTTCAGAGCATCAGGAATAGATCATCTCTCGGACGGTGCCTCGTGACAACACACAAAGACAAGAGCAAATGATACTTCGAAATAAAGGATATACAGGAGAGTCAGGTTCCGATCCTGTGGAACTGTGGGTTATGGGCCCACCATGTGGGTTAAAAGTAAGGGGAGCGGTGACATGTTACAAGGTTATGATAGCAAGGCATGTTAGAGTGTAGCCTGCCAGTTATGTCGGCAATAACGTCGGTACCAAGGGCGAGGGGCGAAGAGAACCATTTTCCTGCTCGTTGAACGAGGCGGGCCATTAGGCAAAGTTCTCGTCCATCGGTGGCTACCGGAATGTCAACAGCAATAATAACAGGGTCTTTACTGACAGAGTTGTACATTGAGGTGCTACCTAAGCAAGAAATTATCTCTACTGAGATAAGTTAGTTTACCGGAAAGGTTAAACAAAAGAATGGAAAGGAAAAAAATATGATTAGTATATTAATCGGAACAATGGAAAGGAAAATATGTTTGAACACATATTTCAGGGGTATATCCTCCCCAAGAATAAGCAGAGCATGATATCCATGACAAGATAGAAGTATAAAACCATTTAGGTGAGGGGAAAGAAATTTCATGACATTACCCACACAACGATGTTTGGATAATTGATAAAGAAAATTTTAGTATCATGCTTCAAATGTTCTTATTGGAGATCGGATTACCACAGACATGCTTCGAGATAGCATTAACATGGTTTCAAGCAAAGGTCAGACTTTGGATACACCAAGGATCCATCGAAAACAACTTAGAAAAATAAGTCATACAATTTTAGCAGGGAACAGATGAGGGTGTGGCCAACGGGCTCAGCCATAATCCATTGACATGCCAAAAAGGATGTATTTCCAAATTATATGAACCAGTTTGTGTTCGGGAAGGCAAGAATATTGTCGATGATAACACAAATCATCGAGGGCAAGGATTTATTTCTCATCATGAATTCGATTGATATCCTGGAAAAGCTCGGAATGTTGATGATGATCACGACACATTTGTCGAGAGATTTCATGAAGATGTCACCGAGCCGAAAAGGAAGGGTGAAGTGAAAGGCTATGAGAACCACGGATTCGACACAAGCTCAAAGTCAAGCTTGTTGTTCGAGGTGAAATGATAAGATGAGGAAGATCGACGTAAGATTAACTCATCGTCGAAAGTTGCTCCGGGCATAAGGACCAGGTAGCACAGTTAAAAGTGGACATGATAAAAATATAGCCGATCAGGCTAGGAATGATGTGATGGGGTATAAAGCTTCTCAGAATCAAGTACTAGGTGTAATGCCTGAAGGTAAATCAGAATAGAGGTTGGACGGGCAAATGATTTGCAGAGGATAAGTAATTTTAACTTACCCAGTAAATAGGATCAAGGAGGAAATATGGCCGGGACCATAACTGCAAGGGATCCAATTTACGATACCGTAAGAATTATTCAAATGATTAAATATCCTTGCAAGAAGCTTTCATGATAAGTTCCACACCATGTCCATGGGCATGAACACAAAGGTTCAGGGTCGACTCCCACTTCCACAATGCATAACCTTTCATTTTACTTTTCGCTCTTGATGAAGCTACAGTATTGAAATTTTATCTGACGAAAAGCCAGTAGAGTAAAACCCGCATAACTTTCAAGTTCACACAGATTAGGGAAGGCATAGGTTCAACTCATCGGGGCATCTTAGGAACATATATCATAAATTTCGAGAATAAATAACACAAGCTCGGTAGTAGAGCATGCTTGAGAAAGCGGAGGATACAATTTACCAAAAGAATTATGTATCCGAGGAAAGGCTCACAAGGTGATTGAATAAGAAGGACATTGTCGGATAAAATCCAACAAAGGACCTTGTGGTCCACAAGGGAGTTGATGTGAGTATAGGTACTCAACCAGAGAAAGAAGAATGCAAAGGCATCGAATTATAGAACATCTGAATAATTTCAAAGTTTAAATGCAAGGAATTATGGTTTCCAAATGGGGGACCGGAAGCAGAAGCTCTGATCAAAAGATAAGCAAGTTGAATAGACATAGATCGACAATCATTCAAGGTTTGATTTACCGAGAACCAGCTCATGTCCGGAATGACGTTTGAGCCGGGAGGATAATTTATAATGATCAACTGATGATTGCGGGCATCCGCAAACATACCGAATCAAGGGCTCAAAATGATAATGACAAAAAGCTGACAATAAGATTACTAGACTTATGGTATTGACCATAATGTAAGCAAGCAAGAAAATCAAGAACAATAGGTTGTTGAGGATTTTCACAAGAACGAATGGTATTACGAAGACTTTTGTGAAGTACATGAGTCAACTGAGGATGAGCGGATACTCGATAGTTGCACAAGGTTATCCGTAGGGGTATTCAGATGACAAGGAACTGCAAGGCAGTAAGCTCAAAGGATTCTCGGAACAAAGGAGAGCAGTTCAGGGCATCTTGTAATAACAAGAGCAACAAGGAATGATTGTATGAATGACAAGTGTATATAGTTATCCATAAGGATATATCGGTGGTAGGGAGCTGCAAAGAAGTGGGCACAGGGTCTCGGGACTCATCGAGGAGTACCTTTAGAGTCTTTTGATGAAACAGTCGGTCATGTGTGGTGAAGGGGCTCTCCGAGATGAAGTGGTTACGAGAACCTAATGTCAAGTTAGTAAAAATTTAACCCTAAAGGAAGAGAGATCAGAGTCCCAGAGTATAGACGAGGAGTAAAAGATCCTAATACCTCCCAATGGCGACGTGGGGCCGTAAGCCACACAGCCATGTTAGTAAAATAGTCTTCACTGACTAGACTCAACTTCGGCCAAGGAGTTTGGAAGGGGATCCCTACAGGCAGTCGGCTCTGATACCAACTTGTGACGCCCCCGATTCAATCGTACACTAATCATACACGCAAATGTGTACGATCAAGATCAAGGACTCACGGGAAGATATCACAACACAACTCTAGACACAAATTAAAATAATACAAGCTTTATATTACAAGCCAGGGGCCTCGAGGGCTCGAATACATAAGCTCGAAAACACAAGAGTCAGCGGAAGCAACAATATCCGAGTACAGACATGAGTTAAACAAGAATGCCTTAAGAAGGCTAGCACAAAAGCAACAACGATCGAAAAGGCAAGGCCTCCTGCCTGGGAGCCTCCTAACTACTCCTGGTCGTCGGCGGCCTCCACGTAGTAGTAGGCATCCTCCGGGTAGTAGTAGCCATCAGTGGCGTCGTCTGGCTCCTGGGATCCGTCATCTGGTCGCAACAATCGGGTATGGGGAAAAAGAAGTAGCAAAGCAACTGTGAGTACTCATCCAAAGTACTCGCAAGACTTACATCAGATCTAAACTAAGTATGCATTTGTATCAAGAGGGTGGGTTGTATCTGTGGACTAAACTACAGAATGCCAGAAGGGAAAGGGAAAGCCTAGCCTATCGAAGACTAGCATCTTCTGAAAACCACCATCTTGCAGCAACAGGAGGGAGTAGCGTAGCATAAAGTAAAGTAGCAGTAGTGTTATCAACCTCGGCCAGAGATCCTTTCTCGACTCCCTGCGAGAAAGCAATCCCAGATCCATACTATCCAGTTATCATCACAATCCAATTCTCATCACCATCCGTTCATTTCTCATCACAAGTATCCAGTTCTAGTTGTATCGATCGGGATACAACTCCAAGTGCCCGTTACCGTAGGACAGGCTATCGATAGATGTTATCTTCCCTGTAGGGGTGCACCAACTTACCCACCACGCTCGATTAACTCCGGCCGGACACACTTTCCTGGGTCATGCCCGGCCTCGGCCAAACAATACGCCGCAACCTGACCTAGGCTTAATAGAGAGGCCAGCACGCCGGACTAAACCTATGCCCCCAGGGGGCATGGGCCATCTCCCCGGGAACTCCTGCACGTTGCGTACACGGCCGATGAGCAGACCTAGCTACCTCCTTCAACAAGGTAGGTGCTTTACAGTCCAACCCGGCGCGCGCCGCTCAGTCGCTGACGTCTATTAAGCTTCGGCTGATGTATACGACGCAGAACGCCCATACTATGCCCACGTGATGGTTAGTGCTATCAGGCCAGAGGCCTCTCGGATCAAATATCCAAATCGTAGTGGATTAGGAACGCGCGGTAACGAGCAGAGACTCACGATCGATGTGACCCCGTCGCCCTGTCTCAAGTACTTGCGACAAGGGCTAAGAATGCCCGGCCACGCCTCGTAAGTATCTCGCGGGCACCTTCCAGGTCAACCCGTCTCCACATCACTCGCAATTAAGCTCGCGCGGGTACCGCTCAGGGTCGGCCCGTCTTTCCAAGTAACAGGGGTAAAGTCCTAGTATCCGTGTGTCCAAACATCAAGGGGAAAACTCGAGGATTCACCCCTGGTGAATTCCACTTGATGTAATCATCAAGGTGAACGTAAGAGGATCCACCCTCGAGGTTCACACTTGAGGGGTTGCACGACAGAGCCGTATCGGAAGTGTTAAGGAGGAAATCACCTCGAAGACCACGACACCGAATAGCTACACTACAGTTAACAACAGGAAGTGCTGAAAGGGTCTCACCCTCGGCACTCGATAGTAACCCAGTAGTGTCGAGCAACTAAGGGGAAAGTGATGTGCGGTGTCGGGCCTGGTCTTCGATCCCGTTGATCGGGTCTTCGATGATGAAGCAGGGGCAACAGGGACAAGGTGGGGGTCACTGATGTATCACTAACCAACCTATACTAAGCAGTTTAGGATAAGCAGATAAGGTATGAAAACAGGTAACAACAATAGGTTATGCATCAGAGTAGGATCATACCGAAAGCAGTAGCAGTTCTAATGCAAGCATGAGAGGAAAATAAATGGGCGATATCGGAATGCTCAAAGGGGGTTTGCTTGCCTGGTTGCTCTGGTAAGGAGGGGTCGTCGGGGATGTAGTCGTACTCAGTCGCATCAACGTCGGTCTCGGGGTCTACCGGAGAAGAAGAGGGGGGAGAAACAGTAAATACGGGGCAAACAAGCATCAGAAAATATAACAAGGCAAAACGCGGTGCCAGGGGTGAGCTAACGTAGTACTAGGCGATACTGGCGAAGGGGGGAAACATCCGGGAAAGTTTTCCCGGAGTTAGGCATTTTCGGACAGATGAAACGGAGGGGGACGGTTGCAGGTTTGCTATACTATGGACGTGTGGCGGACAAACGGGTTGCGTATCCGGATTCGTCTCGTCGTTCTGAACAACTTTCATGTACAAAGTTTTCCCATCTGAGCTACGGTTTAATTTCTATTAATTTTCAAAATTTTAGCAATATTCTAAAATTATTAAATCGATTTATCCAAATAGTAAAAGGCTAAGTGCACCCTGATCTGTGTACACAGAAGTGAACCAGTGGGTGACATGTGGGCCCAGGGGGTCCCAGTTGACCAGTCAAAGTTTGACTGGTCAACAGGGGCTGGGGCCCTCCTGTCATTGACTAGGACTGGCTAATTAATTCCAGTTTTCAATTAATCCAATGATTAGGCTAATTAATCCTAGTTAATTAAATTAATTAATTACCTAATTAATTAATTTCATTAATTTATTTTATTTAAATCCTTTTTTTACAGGGGCATGCCCCACTAGTCGGTGGCCCAGGCCGACCTGGGCGGTTAATAGGGCGAACGGGCACGGGCGCCCGCATGTGCGCACGAGGCCGCCGGGAAAGAAACAGCCACGGCTACGGGCCGGAGCCGCGCGGCGAGGTGGCTGGCGAGGGCGGTCGCCGGCGGTGGCGTGGCGCCGGCGGGCGACATAGGAGGCGAGACGGGGCGCGGGGAGCAGGAGGGCGCGAGGCGAGCGGCCAAGGAGGGGCGGAGGGGACCGGAGCCGCGGGCGCGCGGGGCGGCGGCGGAGCAGTAGTGACGGTGGCGGGCTCGGCGGCAGGTGCAGGCGAAGCTGCAGCGGGGCTCGGGGGGCGCGAGGCGCGGCGGAGGTAGCAGGGGAGGCTGCGGCGGCGGCGCAACGACGGGCGCGGCCAGTCGGGGCCGTGGTGAGGTCAGGGGAGGAGTGGCGTGGGATGGCTGCTGGGAGCGGGGCGTGCGCGACAGGGGACGGTCGGGCGCGCGAGCGCATGCGTGCGGAGCGGGAGCACGCTGGTGGTGGCGGCACAGCCTAGGGTGGCCGGAGGCGACGGCAATAACGACTGTCTACGGCGCGGCAACTGCCAACCAGCGAAAACGAGCCTACGGCACGGGAAACGGCAGGGGGGTACGGGGGAGAGGGAAGTGCTCACAGGGAGCCTATGGAGGAGTAGAGCGGGCTCGGGGGAGGCCTGGGGCAGACGAACGGCGGTAGTGGAGCTCCGGTGTCCCGAGGAGGAAGACGGCGGCGTGACGGCGATCCAGCGCCTCCGAGCTCCTGCGAATGGCACCAGGGTGCGTAGAGGACGACGGCGAGGAGCTGCGTCATGGCGTAGACGTGCGTGGTGGCCGACGGCCGCGGCAACGGCGATGACGTTGGGGACGAGCGCGGTGGCGAGGAACCGACGAAGGCGGCGGCGACGGTTGCGTACGGGGCCTATCTAGATCAGGGAGGTGAGCGAGGAGGAGGGGGAAAACTGGGGCTAGGGTTCGGAGGGGGTCGCTGCGACGCTCTTATCCACCCAGAGGACCGCGGGATGCCCGACACGGCGATTGCAACGGCCCTGAGGGGGGTGGATGCGTGCCACGCCATGGCCCCTGCCTCCTGTAGCGAGGTGGGAGAAGCCCAGGTTGGGTTGGGCCAAGTGCACTGTGTACTTAGGCCCATTCCCCAACAGTAGTCTAGGCCTTTTTTCTATTTATCTCTTTTATTTCCAGAGATAGTTTTGCAATAATTTGAGCCATCAAACGACTTAGTAAAAATGTGAAACTTGGTCACATAAATACTATGGCATATTTCACATTGCCACAGAAAGTTAGGGAAATTTTGGAATCCTTTGGCATTTTTCATAAATGAATTTAGGCATTTATAGTGTTGTTTTCGCACTGATTTAAATGCTTTGTCCCACTTTGACTTGATGGTGATGTTGTTTTCCTTAACAACAAGTTGTTTTGGAATATTTTCTAGATGGCGAACATTTTTCCAGCATCTTTTGTGCAACTTCAAATTTCACTTTGAATTTGAATTGAGTTCACAGAAGAATTGTGAAATGAGATGTTTAACTACTGTGATTAATCAATGCAAAGGATAATGACTTTGCGTGATCATAAGGGATTACTGTGGTGTGATACTGGGGATGTTACACCTTTTTCTAGAGAAAAGGCTTAACCAGGGGAAAAAAGACAACATGCACCGGCCCGACGCTCTTTACTGTGGTGTGATACTGGGTGTGCATGGGTTTGACATTTACACGGTAATAGGCGCCGAATAGGAAATGTCCCTGTCAGTCGCTCTCTGCAGCAGATTGTTGCCTGCACACACGGGGAGATCTACAATTAGGCCGGCCATGAAGCTAGCGACCAACAGCGAACAAATCGAACCCAGAATCTCCCGCTACTAACATGGTACTACCGGTTGAGCTAGCGATCATTCCTAATTATATAGTAGTGCAAACACATTAAGACCTACCCACAACGCAGATCCAAATATTGTCTAAATTTTAGAAGATCGACATTTTCTGAAGAATAATGCGACTGTTTTATGGAACACAAATACTATTACATTCTTTGAACAAATATAAAAATAATTTAAACATTTTTTTAAAAGAGAACATTTTCCAAGAACCATAAACAATTTTATGAAACACATTTTTGGAATTGTCCCAAAACATTGAAAACACAAACATTTTTGAAATTTGCAAATAGTTTTTTAAATGGGAACCTGCTTTTTGTGAAAACACAAACATTATTTTATATTTCTGAACAACTTTTTAAATGCAAAGTTATTTTAAAATGTCGTGAAATTGGACAACATGTTTTGCACATTAGTTAAAGAAGTATGCCAATTTTCTTGGTTGTGCGTTATTCTTCTGGATTTGGTCAGCCATATTATATATACTTATAAATATGAAAATGTAGCATTCTAGTGTCAATGAAGTAAATACTCCAATTTGTAAATGTTGAGCTCTATTGTTTGGAATAGTCTCGCCCCATCCTTCCACCAGGCAGTGCATTTACTTTTTTGTCTAGTGGCCTCCTGGTATTTTTTTTGAAACGCCTGCACAAAAACATCTTGAATATTTTTTTACGATTCTCAGACAATAAATGAAAAGTGCTAACCTTTTTTAGATTTATGAACAAAATTTTAAAATACAAATATGTTTTCAAAATTTGAAAACAAAGCATGAACATTCTTGAAAAAAAAGTAAGTTTGAAAAAATAAACTGGAAAAGGAAAAGAAAAAATTGAAAAAAAAGTTAAAAATTAAAAGAAATAGAAAACATGGTAAAAAAGAAAACTAAAACCCCCGAAAGAAACAAAAGGACGCTTCCCCAAAACGGATGGAGTAGTACCTACGCTATCTACACAAATGTGCGGGCCCAACGTGTCACTCGGGCGCTCGCCCTGTGCGACACGCCCACAGTGTGCCAGAAGGATCAACAACTGGGCCAGCCCATAAACTTGGCGACCGACAGCGAACTGGTACTCTACCGCTCGAAAAACACTCGCACCCTGAAGAATAAAACCCAGGATCTCGCGCTATAGATGACGTGGTGCTCCCGGTTGAGCGAGTGAGCGTTCCAAATTATTAAGAGACGATCTCTGCTGACTTGTTTTTCTTCTTCTTTGCTGTGTTGTGCTTGCCTCTGGTGGCCAAGCTTCGCCTTTATTTCTTCAGTGTTTATTTAGAGTTAAACTCTGACGGCTGACAGTTCTAGATCGCCTAGACTGCCTAGCTTGCTGTACTCTTCCTGTTCTTTCTAATAAAAGATCGGCCTATGGCCCTTCGACAAATTATTAAGAGACTCAAAAACACTAAGAACCAAGCATGGTGCAGATCTGGATATTTTCAAAATTTTGACCGCTAATTTTTTTTCGAAGAAAAGACTGACCATTGAATGAAGCATGAACACATTCCAAATTTTGAACACATTTCAATTTTTTCGAAAATACCAAAACAAATATTGAAAATGCTACTCCCTCTGTTCCGATATAAGTGTCATCGTTTTAGTTCAATTTTGAACTAAAAGCACAACCTTATTTAGGATCGGAGAGATAAACATTTTTTAGATTTATTAAGTAAATTTAAAAACGTTAATATTTCTATCAAAATTTTCATATTTCCAAACATTTTTCATAAAGTACAAAAATAATTTGAGAAAATGGAACAAAAATCAAAAAATGAAAAAAATAGAAAACACAGTAAAAGAGAAAAGAGAAAGAAAAATATTTAAAAACTAAAAGAAACAAAAAGCCGGTTTCCAAAAACCAGATGGTGTAGTACCTACGCTATCTAGACAAATGGGCCATTTGTTTTCTGTTGTGTTTTTATACTTTTAGTTTTTCTTTGTCTCATTTTTCATTCATTCTTTCTATTTCGATTATAGTTTTTCTGCACCTTTTTCTTTTTATAATTTTCTATATAACTTTTTACTATACAATGAATAATTTCCCCGTACACACTGAACATCTTTAAAATATACGGTGAACATTTTAACACACATAGTACAATAATTTCACAAAGAACATGTTTTGAATACACGCAAAATATTATTTTAAATATGTTATATATTTTTATATGTTTTGAAAATATTTAGCTTTGTAAAAAATCCATCAATTTGTTTTCCGAAAAAATATGAGGAGAAAAAAAGGAAGACAAAATGCCTTGACTATTCAACCTTGATGAGCATCGCACACATTAGAGTGCTAGGCGAACCCAATAAACCCACACGACCTTATAGTACAGGAGCCTAGTAGGATTCCCCACACCTGGCGCGCCCCCTTAGGGCCGGCCACCTCTTCCCTCCCATCCTTTATATACGTGGCTAGGGGGACACCCCATAGACACACAAGTTGATCTTTTAGCTGTGTGCGGTGTCCCCTTCCACAGTTACACACCTCGATCATATCATTGTAGTGCTTAGGCGAAGCCCTGCATCGATAACTTCATCATCACCGTCATCACGCCGTCGTGCTGATGGAACTCTCCCTCGACCTCAACTGGATCAAGAGTGCCGATGAGAATCGAACCTCCCACCTATAGGATGGGCTCTCTCTCAAGTAACCACCTTAGCTAGTGCACTCAGGTGATTAAAAAATTGTTAGATGCCTTTTGTACCGTGCCACCTATTTCTGTCAGAAAAAAAAATGAAAATCTGATGTGAGTGTGCGGCACCTAAAATTTGAACCTGGGTCGTTAGGGAATTTAGTAGAGTCCCATTAACACCTCACCTAAATTGCTTTATGAAATTTTAAACTTCCGAACATTCGTATATCTTTCCAATAGATCCGAACGATCGATCTCACAACCCCGTACGCCAGCCCAGCTCACGTCCAGATCGGGATTTATTTTTCAGACGTTGATAAAAGAAAAAATAATCGTCTAAAGTGGGACTCAAACCCACGACCCCTACGATGAAGTAGCAGTGTACTAACCAACTTACCCTGCCTTGATTATTGTCCAATAAGTAGAAATATGACAATTAACTTTTTTCCACTTTCATATGAGCCAGAAAAGCATTTTTCTTGTGAATTTTTGGATTTGTCAAGTTGTCTTGTAGTCTCTTATATATACCAACGGGTTGTATATCTTGCCCATGTAGTCTTGTTGTAAATATCATGGTAACTTCACATTAGGGATTTTTTTTGGGTTGAAACATACCCCAGTAACTTATGTGCAAATGGCATCGTAATTTCTGCACCGGGACCCGATAACTTGCGTATAAATGTCATGGTAACTTCAACCAGGGGTGAAAAATTATTGAAACATCTCCTTGATGATTTATGTGTAAACAACACGGTATTTTCTGCATGGCAACCCTGATAACTTAGGCACAAATACCACGGCAACTTTTGACCTGAAGGAAAAAAGTTGTGTGCAAATAACACGATATTTGTGTGCAAATAACCGCGGCGGGGGGGGGGGGGGGGTGTTTGTTGAAAAATATATTCCTCGGTACTTTGTGTGCAAATAACATGGTATTATACACACAATAAAGTTGATAACTCACTACAGACCCCACGATAACTTTTTGACCATGGGATAAAAATTTGTTGAAAACATACCCTGATAACTTGTGTGCAAATAACATGGTATTATACACACAATAAAGTTGATAACTCACTACAGACCCCACGATAACTTTTTGACCATGGGATAAAAATTTGTTGAAAACATACCCTGATAACTTGTGTGCAAATAACATGGTAATATACATACAATAGAGCTGATAACTTATTTAATCTAGACATGACAAACTTTTTATCAGGGATAAATGTTGTTAAAGAATACCTCCCAGTAAATCATGTGTAAAAAATATGATATACACACACATGTGAGCTGATAACTCATATACAAATATCGCGGTTGTTTTTTGACCGAAGGAATGAAAATTGTTGAAAAACATATCCCAATAACTTTCATGCAATATGATAATATACACAACAAAGCTGATAACTCACTGCAAACATCATAATCACCTTTTGACCTTGGGATAAAAGTTTGTTGAAAACATACCCCGATTTTTTTTATAAATGACACGATAACTTACATATGATAGACGTGATAACTTACGTACCCCAGATATGGTAACTTTTGGTCCGAAAAAAAGTCATCAGAACATATCAACATGGGATCTAATTTCAAAGATCTCGTCGAGACGATTTTTTTGGAGAAGACGGTTTTCCAATCGCAGGGACAGTTTGAGCTACAAATCATTTTGATGTTTGAAAAAAGAAAGAATCTAGCATGACATCAGCTGTTTGTCCTTTAGTGCATATATGCATGTAATTAGAGGGAGGAGTGCATGTGAAAGGAAAATTAGTCATTTTAATGCATGCATGTATTTAATTAGAGTGAAGTAAGGATCGTTCTTGCCTATTGCTAAAATCGGAACGTTTGGTAGTTATAAAAACTTCTAAAACATGTCAAAAAAGCTCGTGCATTGAAAAATGTTCGTGGATTTCGAAAATAGTTCATGATTTTTTTTAAAAACTTCATGAATTTGAAAAATATTCACCAATTTTGATAAAAGTTCATTAAATTCCAAAAGTTCATCAATCTTTTTAAAGAACAACAATTTTTAAAAAAGTTCATCGATCTTGAAGAACTTCCTTCAAGTTGAAAAAATCATCAGTTTTTCTAAAAACTTCACAGGTTCGAGAAAAGTTCAAAGATTTTTTCAAGTAAAACACAAGTTTGAATAGAAAGTACATCAATTTTGAAAACATTTCATGAATTAAGAAAAGTTCATGGATTTTGTAAAAAAGTTCATCCAATTAAAATAAAAAGGTTAGGAAATTCAAAAAAGTTTGTGTATTTTGAAGAAGAAGAAAAAGTAAGGAAAGGAAAAGAATACAAAAAAGAAAAAGAAATAGAAAAACAAAGAAAAAACCAAACAAGAAGGGTCCCATTGCACCCATAGATGGGCAGGCCCAGGTATGAGCTCCTTTAGCACCAGTTAACAAAATGCATGTTAACAGGCGTTGAAGACTTCGAGTAGGAAATTTTGTTTAGTACATTGTGCATATAACCGGGGACCTGAACCGTGAATGTGGGCTCATCGGACTTATGTAACCCCGAATGTTCCAAGCGAGAAGTGAAGATCTGGTTATTTCCTAAGTATCTCTAATTCTATATGCCCTGTTTATAGCACACAAATCTATCTATTATATAACTAAGCTCACACATGTTCGAGGCTCTGGTGTGTCGTGGTATCCGGAGCGATTTTGCTAGTCAACTATATATGAGCATAAAACAGCGCCACATGGCAACAAAAACATACACAGAACATTTCCATTTTTTCGTTTCTTTTCTTTTTCTTTTTTGTTTATTTTTAAAAGCACAACACACATTCTTCACATATAATTTAATATTTTTAAAATGCACACCAAATACTTTTCAAATAGACATTGGTCATTTTTACAAATAAATGAAATACATATTGGACATTTTTTAACTGCACGTCAAACATTATCTAAATACACATTGAAATTTTAGAAATGTCAAATACATGTTCAATTTTTTCGCATACATTATGAACATTTCTAAACACACGACAAAAGAAACAAAAACTTTAAACATTCTCTAATACGTGCTAAATGTTTCCTAAATATGCCTTGAACATTTGAAAATACATGAGGAAAGTCAAAGAATTTTAATTATTTAATACATAATTAACTTAAACAAATGATGCAGATTTTTTTAAATCCACAATGAATATTTTTAAATATGCGGTGAACTTTACTTTGAAAACAAGTTGAACATCTTTTTAAATACATGTTGGCCATTTTCTGAATGCATGACAAACAATTTTGAGTACATGTTGAAAATTTTCTAAATACACTATAAGATTTTCCAAAAATACATGTGTAACTCTTTTTGATACACGGTGAATGCTTTTATATAACGATGAATAATTTTAAACATACATGATGAGAAAAGTTAAATTTTTAAAACTTATTTCAAAATTTCATGAAAATGTAAAAATTTGCTTACATTCAAGAACAGAAAAAATATAAAGGCATGTTAGAAAATTGTAACACCCGTGTAACTGAGCTACATTGATCTCCCCTCTAATCATGCCAAGTCATAATATTTTGCAAGCATAAGTGCCACTTGTCCCAAATCAAATTCAAATTGAAATCACAAGTCAAAATATTATTTCTTCAAATAGTCAGACAAAAAGGTTGGTATTATTACAAATAATCCCTAGGTATTTACCATGTGGAGACCAACATCTTTTGAATTCCCAAAATGCTCCTAACAATATTTAGAGTGGACCAACAACATTTAAATAAACTCATTTAAATTCAAACATAAATTTGATTATATCCAATTGACATGAAACTTTGTGTGTAGCCTAAACATGTTGCTTTGTATTTTTGTGCAAAATTTCATGATCAACTAAATTCATCTGCTAGGTGAATTAGATAAAAAAACGAACAAAAAATAATAAACAAAAAGAAAAAAAAACACTGTAGGAGGGGCCTCTAGTGCACAGGGGAGACCCAGCCCAACCGGGGTCATCCCCAACGTGGCACCCCCGGTTTGACCGTACACTAATCATACACGTAAACGTGTATGATCAAGATCAGGGACTCACGGAAAGATATCACAACACAACTCTACAAATAAAATAAGTCATACAAGCATCATATTACAAGCCAGGGGCCTCGAAGGCTCGAATACAAGAGCTCGATCATAGACGAGTCATCGGAAGCAACAATATCTGAGTACAGACATAAGTTAAACAAGTTTGCCTTAAGAAGGCTAGCACAAACTGGGATACAGATCGAAAGAGGCACAGGCCTCCTGCCTGGGATCCTCCTAAACTATTCCTGGTCGTCGTCAGCGGGCAGCACATAGTAGTAGGCACCTCCAGTGTAGTAGGAGTCATCGTCGAAGGTGGCGTCTGGCTCCTGGGCTCCAACATCTGGTTGCGACAACCAGGTAGAAGGGATAGGGGGAAAAGAGGGAGAAAGCAACCGTGAGTACTCATCCAAAGTACTTGCAAGCAAGGAGCTACACTACATATGTATGCATTGGTATCAACTGGAATAAGACTATCATATGTGGACTGAACTGCAGAATGCCATAATAAGAGGGGGATAGCTAGTCCTTTCGAAGACTACGCTTCTGGCAGCCTCCGTCTTGCAGCATGTAGAAGAGAGTAGACTGAAGTCCTCCAAGTATCATCACGTAGTATAATCCTAACCGATGATCCTCCCCTCGTCGCCCTGTGAGAGAGCGATCACCGGTTGTATCTGGCACTTGGAAGGGTGTGTTTTATTAAGTATCCGGTTCTAGTTGTCATAAGGTCAAGGTACAACTCCAAGTCGTCCTGTTACCGAAGATCACGGCTATTCGAATAGATTAACTTCCCTGCAGGGGTGCACCACATAACCCAACACGCTCGATCCCATTTGGCCGGACACACATTTCTGGGTCATGCCCGGCCTCGGAAGATCAACACGTCGCAGCCCCACCTAGACCAACAGAGAGATCAACACGCCGGTCTAAACCTAAGCGCCCAGGGGTCTGGGCCCATCGCCCTTAGCACACCTGCACGTTGCGTGGTGGCCGGAAGAAGACCTAGCCTAGTAGGCGTTCCAGTCCAATCCAGCGCGCGCCGCTCCGTCGCTGACGTCACGAAGGCTTCGGCTGATACCACGACGTCGAGTGCCCATAACTGTCCCTGCGTAGATGGTTAGTGCGTATAGGCCAGTAGCCAGACTCAGATAAAAAACCAAGATCTCGTTAAATGTGTTAAGTATCTGCGAACGCCGACCAGGGCCAGGCCCACCTCTCTCCTAGGTGGTCTCAACCTGCCCTGTCGCTCCGCCTCAAAGTAACAGTCGGGGGCCGTCGGGAACCCAGGCCCACCTCTACCGGGATGGAGCCACCTGCCCCTTCAGCCCCAACTCCGAACAGTACCACAGGTAATGTAACTGTGTAAAGTATATAGTATATGCCCGTGATCACCTCCCGAAGTGATCACGGCCCAGTAGTATAGCATGGCAGACGGACAAGAGTGTAGGGCCACTGATGGAACACTAGCATCCTATACTAAGCAGTAGGATAGCAGGTAATGGTAACAACAGTAGTAACAAGGACAGGCTATGCATCAGGATAGGAATAACGGAAAGCAGTAACATGCTACACTACTCTAATGCAAGCAGTATAGAGAAGAGTAGGCGATATTTGGTGATCAAAGGGGGGGCTTGCCTGGTTGCTCTGGCAAGAGAGAGTGGTCGTCAACTCCGTAGTCGTACTGGGGGTCGCCGGCAGTCTCGGGGTCTATCGGAAAGAAGTAGTGGAGGGGGAACACAATAAATAACAGAGCAATCAAAGTATCACAAAGCGTAACATGGCAATACGCGGTGCTAGGTGTGCCCTAACGCAGCAGTACGTGGTACCGGCGAAAGGGGGAAACATCCGGGAAAATAACCCCAGTGTTTCGCGTTTTCGGACAGATGAATTGGAGGGGGAAAGTTGCGTGTTCGCTATGCTAGGGATGCGTGGCGGACGAACGGGCTGCGTATCCGGATTCGTCTCGTCGTTGTGAGCAACTTTCATGTACAAAATTTTTCGATCGGAGTTACGAATTATTTTATATTAATTTTAAAAGCTTTAATCAATTTTGGAATTAACAGATTTTAATTAATTAGAAAAGGTAATTATTGGGTCAGCGTGACATCAGCATGATGTCAGCAGGTCTACAGGTTGACTAGGTCAACCCTGGCACGTGGGGCCTATTCGTCATAGTCTCAGGTTAATTAAACATGATTAAATAATTAACTAAATGATTAGGTTAATCCAATACAAGATTAATTAAGTTAATTAATTAATTAATTAATATTTTTATCTATCATTATTTTTTTGATTTAGAGGTGGGGCCTGATGTCATAGACTACTTTTAGGAGGGGGTTAGCATTTAGGGGATTAGTCCCTAATCCAACAGGGGCCAGCCCATCTGTCTCGCACGAGCAGGGGCACCGGCGGCATGAGGCAGAAGCCGACAGCGGCAGGCGTGACAAGCAGCGCCGGGTGCGGCCGGCGGCGGGCGGTCTGGGCACGCGGGTGTGGGATAGGGCGCAGCTAGGGCGGCGGCAGCAGCAGTAGTGAGGAGCCGCGGGAAGCAGCCGCAGCACCTAGGAGTGACGCGGCGCGGCGCTAGCTACAGAAGCAGTGCAAGCAGCGGGCAGGGGAGCAGCAAGCAGCTGCGGCTACGGGCGTGCGCGAGACAAGGCACCGGGTAGGGCCACGGTGAGCGTGGCGCGTTCAGCACAGGGGGGGAGAGGGAGCACGGGGCGGTGCTCACATTCGATGCAGGGAAGGGGGCAGCGTGGCTCGATGGCGTCCGACGAGGAGGAGGATGGGGACGAGCGACGGTGGGGAAGGAGATTCGGCGATGAAGCGGTCCGGCGAGGCGGCTTCGGGCGACAGCGAGGTTCGGCAGCGTCGGGGCATCAAAGCCGCGAGGTAGCTCTGGTTGGCGGCGAGGCACGGTCGGAGGGCAACGAGGCGCCAGGCTCAGGTGCCAGCATGGACGACGATGGGGAGGGGGTTTGCTCCAACGCTGCTGGAGGAGGCCAAGCAGGGGAGGCGGCGCGCCATGGCCCTCCGCCGAGCAGAGGATGGCGCGAGGAGCTCCTCTCCCTGGCGCGATATGTGCGTGCAGGTGTGGGAGTGGACGAGGGAAAGCGAGGGAGGGAGAGAAGGGGATCGAGCATAGCGCTCTGTGATGCACGCGCACGCGCGTGTGTGTGGCGGCGCACGGGAGGGAGTCGAGGGAGACGTGGGGGGGAGTGGGAATCGTGGGATGGATCGAGGGTTAGGGTTCGGTGGGTGAGGGGATAAGGGGAGTGAGGGGGCCGGCCCGGGCCGGTTTGGCTAGCTAGCTGGGCCGGTTGGCCCAGCGCGGGGGGTGCTTCTTTTCCTTTTTTTGTTTTAGTTTTTATATATTTTATCTTTCTGTTTTATTTTTATTCAAGTGTTATGAAATACAAAAGTTAAAGCTAAATTAATATTATTAACTATATCTCTGACATAAATAATTTGGCACTTTAAATAAGTATGTTGTATTTGTTTAATACTTAAAGGGCATTTAATTATTTATTGTAACGACGTGTTAATTAATTTAGTCCATCTAACTATTTTATAAAAAGATGATTTCTCCACCACAATTACCTATGATTTATATGCCGCATTTCGAACATTTTTGTTTTAATATTTGAAAACTTTTGTGGTTTGCCTTTAACTTAAATTTGAATTTGAATCGTTTTGAACTAACGCGAGACTAACAATAGTAACCATGGTGACGTAGCATCATTAACGTGGGATTACTGTAGCCTAATTATCCGGGCGTCACAATTCTCCTCCACTACAAGAAATCTCGTCCCGAGATTTAGGAGAGGTAGAAAGGGGAAGGGATTTGGTTACGAAATTCTAACGGGTCTTCTCGGTCTTGGTTGCTCTTCACGAAGAGGTCGATCCATTATGTTGATGCCTTCATTTCTCTACTTCAGGTCATCATGATGAAGTCGGCATTCTTTCTTTCTTCGGGAACTCCATCATACTTATGAATAGGTCAGGGGCAGCTTTACAGCAATTGAATGTTATAAGGGAAAATCATCTTGGGGGGGGGGGTATCCCAAGAATGATCATAAGAGTATCTCTCGAGTTGAACAAATGAAACACATCGAGAGCAAAGTAAGAAGGTACCATAAGAAGTTTGAAGCGGATAGACAATCGTCGTTGCCTGAAACAAAGTGTGAAAGGGGTTCAAGTCAACGAGAATAGGTATTGTGTTTAATACCAGAATTAATGATCACACGGAAGGTGGCTCGTGAACTACATACGGGGCCAAGCGTGAGGAATAACTTTTAGAAACAGGGTTGTACGGGAGAGTCAGGTTTCGATCCTGCGGAACTGTAGGTTATGGGCCCATCATGTGGGTTAAAGTAGGGAGGACGGTGACATCTTGCACGGTCATGATAGCAAGGCATGTCAGAGGGTAGCCTGTTAGTTATGTCGGCAACAACATCGATACCAAGGGCGAGGGACGAAGAGAACCATTTTCCTGCTCGTTGAACGAGGCGGACCAATAGGCAAAGTTCTCGTCCATCGGTGGTCACCGAAATGTCATCAACAATAGTAACAGGGTCTTACTGACATAGGTGTACATCGAGGTGTTTACATAAGCAGTGAGTTATTACTGCTTAGATCATATAGATCACAAGAAAGGTTAAACAAAAACAATGGAGAGGAAAAAGGTGATCATCCGATTAAACAGTACAATGGAAAGGGAAATGTGTTTAAACACATTATTCAGGGGTATATCCTTCACAAGGACAAGCAAAGCATGATATCCATGACAGGATATAACATGGAAATCCATTTAGGTAATGGGAGAGGAAGTTCATGACATTACCCAATCAACGGTGTTTGGGGTAATTAATAAAGAAATTTTAGCCTTGTGCTTCAAGTGTTCTTATTGAAAATCGGAGTACCACATACATGCTTCAAGATAGCGTTGACATGGTCTTTAAGCAAAGGCCAGACTTTGGAAACACAAAGGATTCATCGGAAACAACTTATAGGATAAGTCTTACAATTTCCTCATGGAAGAATGGATAACCTTGCTGAAAGGGAATCTATAACAATAGGTCATCCGGCCAGGTGTGTTGGGCATGCCATCACCTTACCGGGTCATAAAAGACCAGTGTTATAACTCTTGGAAAAATGTTCCAACCATCATATCTGACCGAGATTCAGATCTGATCAGTGTTAGGATACCTTAGACTCAGGATGCCTGAGAAGAAAAGGTGCAACACAAATTGTCAAGATGACATTGTAAGATTCTCGGGAATTGAACTGTGGAAGCAAGTTCCGAATCATGAGTTCATTATTAAATCAAGGATAGAAAGAGGAGGTGGCTGATGAACTCAGCGACAATTCATCGAGATTTCCAAAAGATGGATTTCCACAATTATGTGAACAAGGAAATATCATTTGTCGGATCAATGAGATAATGATGTATGCTCGAGGGAAACATACTCAACTGAACAATGATAGAAGGGTGCACCCAGGAATCTGGACTAGGTAGCACGATCAATGTTCGAATGATGATTCAATAAGCAATAGAATTCTAATGAAACTGTAGACCAATAACTTCAAAGCAATAGGGTTGCTAGAAGTTTAGAATTTACACATCACATACCATTTGTCGGTATTCCGGTTAGAAACAACATGAAGACCAAGAAATGAACGCAAATGGCGAGAGATATTACTATATCAAGAATTCTCAAGAGGTGGTAAAATTGCCACGACATTCTTGACATAAAAGGTGGTAATATTCCAAGGTAAAGAAGGACAAATGCTGGATAGCAAGGAACTCAAGGTATAACACAAAACATGAACAAGTTTGTGTTGGAGGGAAGGCAATAAAGTGGCCGATGATAACACAAATCATCAGGGGCAAGGATGGTATTTCTCATCATGAATTCAGTTGATACCCTTGAAGAGCTCAGAATGCTGATGATTAAAATTAGCACGATAATGATGTATCCGTTCAGGCTAGGACAGACATGGAGTATTAAACTTGTAAGCGATGAAGATCTCTAATCCTCGTTGAATCGCAGTGCAGACTCGATTCCGTTATCGGTGTCCTTGAGTGTTTCATAACTCAAAGCCCGTGAAAAATTGGAGTCCGTGAGAATGTAATACCTGATGAAGAACTCATAAGAGGTTATGCAGTTCCATGATAATCTCGAGATACCAGGGGGGTAATGCTCGACGACAGATCAAAGTAGAGATTGGACTAGGGTATTGCTCTGCAGAAGACAAATGCTTAAACTTGCACGAGAAATGTTATTTAAAGGAGAACATGGTCGGAACCACGATTGCAAAAGGCCAGATCCCAGAGATAAGATGAACTTATACCAAGGGAATAATTAATTTAAGAAAAGCTTTAATGATAAGATCTACATCGTGTCCATGGGCATGAACACAAAGTTCAAGGTCGACTCCCACTTCTTCAATGTATAACCTTCCATTCACTTTTCGCTTTGATAAAGGCATTAGTGTTGAAAGTTTTATCTGGTGAAATACCAGATGAGTATGACTCGTGAAAACTTCCGAGTTCACACATATAAAGGAAGGCATAGGTTCAACCCTTCAGGGTATCGTGGAAACATATACCACAAGCTTCAATAGTAAATACGACCAGCTCGAAAGCGGAGCATGGTTGGGCAAGCAGATGATACAATTTACCAAGGGCATTATGTACGGTAAAGAAGTCACAAGAATTTTGGTTGTGAAGGACATTGTCGGATAATAACCCGGCAATGGGTATGGCGATCCACAACGGGGCTGATGTGAGTATCGGTACTCAATCAAAGGAAGAAGGAATGCCATGGCATCGGGTTATAGAAACAACTGACTAATTTCAAAGCTTAATGCAAAGAAACTTTATGATCTCCAAATCAAGGGATCAGAAGCAATCGTTCTGATCGAAAATGAATAAGTTCAACAGACTTGGAAGCACAAACGATCAAGGCATTGATTGGTCAAGAACCAGCTCATATCCAAATGACGTATGAGCCGGAAGGAAGAATCCTAGGATTCGATTGAGGAATGCGAGCATCCTCAACATATTGAATCAACGGACTTAAAATGATAAAGACAAGGGGGGCCTATAAGATTACGAAACTTATGAGATTAACCATAATGCAAGCAAGCGAGAGTTTCAAGAGCAATAGGCTGCTCGGGATTTTCGGAAGATCGAATGATATTTTGAAGTCTTTGGCGAAACACCTGAACAACTGGGAATGAGCGGATACCCGATAAGTGCGAGAATTATCCGTAGGGGTGTATATGTGGATAATGAACTGCAAGGCAGTAGGCACAAAGTATTCTCGGAAAAATAGAGAGAATTTCCGAGGTATCTTGTAATAACAAGAACAACTGGGAATGAAGTTATGGACGACAAGTGTATGTAGCTTTCCATAGGGACTTATCGGTGGTATGGAATTGCAACGACGAAGGACACAAAGGTCTCGGGGAAACATCGGAGAGTATTGTCAGAATCTTCTGTTGCAGCAGGCGATCATCTGGCCTGAAGGGGCTCTCCGGGAGGAAGTATTTTCAAGAACCTAAAGTTAGATTTTAGCAAAATCACTTAACCCGAATAGAAGAGAGTTCAGAGTCCCAGAGTAAAGGTCGAGGAATAAAAAGATCCTACTACCACCCAAACGACGACGTGTGCCCGTAAGACACACAGTCGTGTTAGTAAAAGTTTTTGCAATGTCTAGACTCGACTTCGGCCAAGGAGTGTGGAAGGGGGATTCCTACAGGCAGTCGGCTCTGATACCAACTTGTGGCGCCCCCGGTTTGACCGTACACTAATCATACACGCAAACGTGTACGATCAAGATCAGGGACTCACGGGAAGATATCACAACACAACTCTACAAATAAAATAAGTCATACAAGCATCATATTACAAGCCAGGGGCCTCGAAGGCTCGAATACAAGAGCTCGATCATAGACGAGTCAGCGGAAGCAACAATATCTGAGTACAGACATAAGTTAAACAAGTTTGCCTTAAGAAGGCTAGCACAAACTGGGATACAGATCGAAAGAGGCACAGGCCTCCTGCCTGGGATCCTCCTAAACTACTCTGGTCGTCGTCAGCGGGCAGCACGTAGTAGTAGGCACCTCCGGTGTAGTAGGAGTCGTCGTCGAAGGTGGCGTCTGGCTCCTGGGCTCCAACATCTGGTTGCGACAACCAGGTAGAAGGGATAGGGGGAAAAGAGGGAGAAAGCAACCGTGAGTACTCATCCAAAGTACTCGCAAGCAAGGAGCTACACTACATATGTATGCATTGGTATCAACTGGAATAAGGCTATCATATGTGGACTGAACTGCAGAATGCCGGAAATAAGAGGGGGATAGCTAGTCCTTTCGAAGACTACGCTTCTGGCAGCCTCCGTCTTGCAGCATGTAGAAGAGAGTAGACTGAAGTCCTCCAAGTATCATCACGTAGCATAATCCTAACCGATGATCCTCCCCTCGTCGCCCTGTGAGAGAGCGATCACCGGTTGTATCTGGCACTTGGAAGGGTGTGTTTTATTAAGTATCCGGTTCTAGTTGTCATAAGGTCAAGGTACAACTCCAAGTCGTCCTGTTACCGAAGATCACGGCTATTCGAATAGATTAACTTCCCTGCAGGGGTGCACCACATAACCCAACACGCTCGATCCCATTTGGCCGGACACACTTTTCTGGGTCATGCCCGGCCTCGGAAGATCAACACGTCGCAGCCCCACCTAGACCAACAGAGAGGTCAGCACGCCGGTCTAAACCTAAGCGCCCAGGGGTCTGGGCCCATCGCCCTTAGCACACCTGCACGTTGCGTGGTGGCCGGAAGAAGACCTAGCCTAGTAGGCGTTCCAGTCCAATCCAGCGCGCGCCGCTCCGTCGCTGACGTCACGAAGGCTTCGGCTGATACCACGACGTCGAGTGCCCATAACTGTCCCCGCATAGATGGTTAGTGCGTATAGGCCAGTAGCCAGACTCAGATCAAAAATCAAGATCTCGTTAAACGTGTTAAGTATCTGCGAACGCCGACCAGGGCCAGGCCCACCTCTCTCCTAGGTGGTCTCAACCTGCCCTGTCGCTCCACCTCAAAGTAACAGTCGGGGGCCGTTGGGAACCCAGGCCCACCTCTACCGGGATGGAGCCACCTGCCCCTTCAGCCCCAACTCCGAACAGTACCACAGGTAATGTAACTGTGTAAAGTATATAGTATATGCCCGTGATCACCTCCCGAAGTGATCACGGCCCAGTAGTATAGCATGGCAGACGGACAAGAGTGTAGGGCCACTGATGGAACACTAGCATCCTATACTAAGCAGTAGGATAGCAGGTAATGGTAACAACAGTAGTAACAAGGACAGGCTATGCATCAGGATAGGAATAACGGAAAGCAGTAACATGCTACACTACTCTAATGCAAGCAGTATAGAGAAGAGTAGGCGATATTTGGTGATCAAAGGGGGGGCTTGCCTGGTTGCTCTGGCAAGAGAGAGTGGTCGTCAACTCCGTAGTCGTACTGGGGGGTCGCCGGCAGTCTCGGGGTCTATCGAGAAAGAAGTAGTGGAGGGGGAACACATTAAATAACAGAAGGCAAATCAAAGTATCACAAAAGCATAACAGGCAATACGCGGTGCTTAGGTGTGCCCTAACGCGGCAGTACGTGGTACCCGGCGAAAGGGGGAAACATCCGGGAAAATAACCCCGGTGTTTCGCGTTTTCGGACAGATGAATCGAGGGAAAGTTGCGTGTTCGCTATGCTAGGGATGCGTGGCGGACGAACGGGCTGCGTATCCGGATTCGTCTCGATCGTTGTGAGCAACTTTCATGTACAAAATTTTTCGATCGGAGTTACGATTTATTTTATATTAATTTTAAAAGCTTTATTAATTTTGGAATTAACAGATTTTAATTAATTAGAAAAGGTAATTAATTGGGTCAGCGTGACATCAGCATGATGTCAGCAGGTCTACAGGTTGACTAGGTCAACCCTGGCACGTGGGGCCTGATTCGTCATAGTCTCAGGTTAATTAAACATGATTAAATATTAACTAAATGATAGGTTAATCTAATACAAGATTAATTAAGTTAATTAATTAATTAATTAATATTTTTATCTATCATTATTTTTTTGATTTAGAGGTGGGGCCTGATGTCATAGACTACTTTTAGGAGGGGGTTAGCATTTAGGGGATTAGTCTAATCCAACAGGGGCCAGCCCATCTGTCTCGCACGAGCAGGGGCGCCGGCGGCATGAGGCAGAAGCCGACAGCGGCAGGCGCGACGAGCAGCGCCGGGTGCGGCCGGCGGCGGGCGGTCTGGGCACGCGGGTTTGGGATAGGGCGCAGCTAGGGTGGCAGCAGCAGCAGTAGTGAGCAGCCGCGGGAAGCATCCGCATCACCTAGGAGTGACGCGGCGCGGCGCTAGCTGCAGAAGTAGTGCAAGCTGCGGGCAGGGGAGCAGCAAGCAGCTGCGGCTGCGGGCATGCGTGAGACAAGGCGCCGGGTAGGGCCACGGCGAGCGTGGCGCGTTTAGCACAGTCGGGGAGAGGGAGCACGGGGCGGTGCTCACATTCGATGGACGACGATGGGGAGGGGGTTTGCTCCAACGCTGCTGGAGGAGGCCAAGCAGGGGAGGCGGCGGGCGCCATGGCCCTCCGCCGAGCAGAGGATGGCGCGAGGAGCTCCTCTCCCTGGCGCGATATGTGCGTGCAGGTGTGGGAGTGGACGAGGGAAAGCGAGGGAGGGAGAGAAGGGGATCGAGCATAGCGCTCTGTGATGCACGCGCACGCGTGTGTGTGTGGCGGCGCACGGGAGGGAGTCGAGGGAGACGTGGGGAGGAAGTGGGAATCGTGGGATGGATCGAGGGTTAGGGTTCGGTGGGTGAGGGGATAAGGGGAGTGAGGGGGCCAGCCCGGGCCGGTTTGGCTAGCTAGCTGGGCCGGTTGGCCCAGCGCGCGGGGGGGGGGGGGGGGGGTGGGGGGGGGGGGGGGGGGGGGGGGGTTTGCTCCAACGCTGCTGGAGGAGGCCAAGCAGGGGAGGCGGCGGCGCCATGGCCCTCCGCCGAGCAGAGGATGGCGCGAGGAGCTCCTCTCCCTGGCGCGATATGTGCATGCAGGTGTGGGAGTGGACGAGGGAAAGCGAGGGAGGGAGAGAAGGGGATCGAGCATAGCGCTCTGTGATGCACGCGCACGCGCGTGTGTGTGGCGGCGCACGGGAGGGAGTCGAGGGAGACGTGGGGGGGAGTGGGAATCGTGGGATGGATCGAGGGTTAGGGTTCGGTGGGTGAGGGGATAAGGGGAGTGAGGGGGCCGGCCCAGGCCGGTTTGGCTAGCTAGCTGGGCCGGTTGGCCCAGCGCGGGGGGTGCTTCTTTTCCTTTTTTTGTTTTAGTTTTTATATATTTTCTCTTTCTGTTTTATTTTTATTCAAGTGTTATGAAATACAAAAGTTAAAGCTAAATTAATATTATTAACTATATCTCTGACATAAATAATTTGGCACTTTAAATAAGTATGTTGTATTTGTTTAATACTTAAAGGGCATTTAATTATTTATTGTAACGACGTGTTAATTAATTTAGTCCATCTAACTATTTTATAAAAAGATGATTTCTCCACCACAATTACCTATGATTTATATGCCGCATTTCGAACATTTTTGTTTTAATATTTCGCTACAAAAGCAGGGGAGGTCGTGGCATGCATCCCACGGCCATGGCTGCGCTTGGCCACGTGCCCCGCGAAACCTAGCTCGCCCGCTCCTCTCTCCCTCTCTCTTTCTCTCTCTCTCTCTCTCTCTCTCTCTCTCGCCCATCTCCTCGCTCGAAGCCGTCGCCCGAGCTCTCGCGCCATCGTGCCATTGACGTTGACACACTCCGGAATCACCCCACGTCGGTAGCTGGTGTCCAGGAGGACCGCCGTCCTCGAGTACATCGACTTCGGGGACAGATCGGCCCGAATCACCACTACATCGACGCCATAGTGTCGCCTTCTCCATCCACGGCCGCCGCACATCATTGTTGATTGCCGCTGCCTCGGTCCACCTCTGGTGTCCTCAAACACGGCCCGAATTCGCCGTGAGCTCCTCTCCCGAATCCCCCTTTTCCTGACATCGATTCATCGTTGTAGCGTCGTCCCGCGAGCAAAGGTTGCCATGGCTGGAGCTCCGCTCCTACGTGTGCTCCCCCGCTCATGTCGCGTCCCAGCCCACGCGCTGCTCGCGCTCCACACGCCCTACCACTTCCCAGCACGCCCGCCCGCTGCCGGCGTTGCCTGTCGGCCGAGCGCCATGGTTGCCGGCACGCCTCTATGCACTCGCTTAAGATCAGCTTTGGTGTACTGCCAGGTGGGCCAACCGTGCTAGTTTATAGTTAGGATTAGATTACTAGGCTAATTAGCCAGTGACACTTGACCCCACCAGAAAAAAACCCTTTGCTTAAAATGTTATTCAATGACATGTGGGACCCATTTGCTAACTAATTTAATTAAAATAGTTAATAAACTCTATTAATAATTGAGTCTATGGCATGCGGGCCTCATTGGCGAATTGACCATTCAATAGTTGACTGCTCACAGAACCTACTGACTGGGTAGTTGACCAAGACAACTAGCCCCAACAGTCAGCCACTGGCTGGGTGTACTTATGGGTATACTTAGCACTTTCCATATTAATTTTGAAAAATATTTATTCTAGAAAATCAATGAAATTTTAGAAAATCATATAAAATAAACCGTAACTCGGATGAAAATAATTTGTATATGGAAAATGATCAGATAAATATAACGATCTGATTATGTCATTTGCATGCATTAAAAACTCCTCTATCATAATGAATATTGACAATTTGCATCAGGATCAAAATACGAAATAATATGTGGAGCTCCAAATATTTTCCCACTTCAATTAAAATGCTTAGTAATACATTAGAGCATATCACCAACACATATTGCCATGACATACATCATGTGATGTATTTGATTGCGTGTTGTTTATTTGTTTCCCCCTTTTACTTTTTTCGGTAGACCCCGAGATCGATGTAGCTTCTAAGTACGATTACACCTTTGAGGATCTGTCTTTGTCTATAGAGCAACCAGGCAAGCAGAACCCCTTGATCATTTAAGATATCGCCTATTCTTTCTATCTATATTCATGCATTAGGTATTGTTACCGTTGTTGTTCAGTAGATCCTACTAAGATGCATAGCCTGATTTTTTTGCCTGATATAAATACTTACTTGTTATCCTAGCATGCCTAGTACAAATATTCTGGTGTTCCATTAGTTGGCCCTACATCCTTGTCTGTGTTGCTATGCTAGATTACCGAGTCATGATCCCCTCTAGGTGATGATCACGGGTATGCTTTACATTACTACATTACACTATTACATTTATGTTTGCTATGGGGCTAAAGGGCATGTGGTACCATAAATTAAGAGACGGACATGAGTCCCGATAGCTCCTAAGTGATGCGATAGGGGAACCCAGCAGATATCCATAGGATGATGGTAAGGCTGGAACCATCCCTGCATACTTAAAGGGTGCGGAACGACAGGGGAGGCAGAGACCATCAAGAGAGTGGTGGGCCTGGAGATCCATATGAAGAGCTCGAGTGGTCTTCTTGTGGTCATGATGTTCTTCATGGGATGACTTCCTCCAACTTGTTTTCCTGCTTGGTAAGCACTACGAAGTCTGTCCTTGTCAAATATAACATCCTTAACACTAAGAATATGATCTCATTTAACAAGTTTATCAAGATTCTGCATGCCAACATGTCCTAGTATTTTATGCCATAACCAACCTTTAGAGATTCTGAAATAAGACATGTAGGAGGTTGGGCTCTTTTAGTGAAAACAACAATGTATAGATCACCTCTACGAATGCCAATAAAGACCATATTATGATTATCTCTATGAAACACTTGGCAATCTACTTCGCTAAATAGAACATTGAAACCAAAGTTGGCTAGTCTAGATACGGAAAGAAGATTGTAACCAAGAGATTCAACAAGCATAACATCTTGAATGGAGCTATCATTGGATATGGCCACCTTACCAAGGCCAAGTACCTTACACTTGGAGTTGTCTCCAAAAGTCACATACTTGTATGGACCATCATCCTTAGCAAGCTCACAGAACATGTCTCTATCTCCAATCATGTGATCGGTGCATCCACTACGAAGACTCCATTCCTTTCCTCCGGCCATGTAATCTTGAAGATTTGCCATGAGACTAAGATTTATCAGTCTTCTCATATTCGATGTTGAACTCTTCATCCTAATCACAATAGCCATGTTCAACATTGTCATCATCATCAACATGTATATGATCATCACCTAGGGCAATGGATTCATTAGTTCCATGATTGTCACAATGCTCAAGATTACGAATTCTAATGGCTTCTATTATGATATCATTAATGATTCTAACATCATATTTAGCATGCATAAGATCACGAAGCTCAAAGAGACAATCATCAAATTTAGGATCACTAGGCTTCACCTTATGAAAATCAATAGTTTTATGAAGCATCTCATTAAGGTTATTTAATGAGTAATTGGGAAAGCGCATTTCTAAGTCCTTCCATAAAGTATAGGCACACTCAAAGTTTTGCATATGAACAAGCACAATTTTAGGTAATCCTCGAATGATAAGATTGACAGTTCTAATATTACGAAGCAATAGGGGGATCAACAGGAGGCACATGAGGGCTATGAATATACTTGCTCAAGTTAAATTCATCAAAGACATCAAGCATTTTATTTTTTTCCAACAGTTATAGTACTCTCCATCAAGAATGGGCACTCTACGTCTAAGACTCCCCAAACTAGACACATCCATATTCCTCCAATGATGATTAAACCAAAGTAATGGAGACTAAGGCTCTGATACCAATTGTAGGATTGAGAAGATATGTCTAGACGAGGGTGAATAGACTCTTAACAAACCAAAGGTGCAATTTTTAGTTTTCTTGAAGTTTAGGCAGATTTTGGCACTAGTTAAGATACAACCAACACTTTCTACACATGCATATCTAGAGATAGAGCAGTGGAAATAGTACAAGATGCAAATGAGGAAAGTTAAGGGGTGGAGATGGGAAGATCAGACGCAATGAGGACATGGTAATTTTTGGTGTGGTTCCGATAGGTGGTGCTATCTTACATCCATGTTCCTAGAGACTTCAACCCACAAAGGATAATGGCTACGCGAGTCTATGGAGGGTCCACCCACAAAGAGTCCACGAAGAAGCAACCTTGTCTATTCCACCATGGCTTACGTCCACGAAGGACTAGACTTACTTGGGTAGATCTTAACGAAGTAGGCAATCTCCTTGCCCTTACAAACTCCTTGGTTCAACTACACATGATCTTGGAGGCTCCCAAATGACACCTAACCAATCTAGGAGACACCACTCTCCAAAAGGTAATAGATGGTGTGTTGATGATGAACTCCTTGCTCTTGTGCTTCAAAAGATAGTCTCCTCAACACTCAATCACTCTCTCACATATTTAGCTTTGGTAGGAGAAGGATTGGAGTGGATAACAACTTGGGGAGGCTAGAAATCAAGGTTCAAATGGTTGGATTGGAATGACTTGATCTCAACACATGAGTAGGTGGTTCTCTCTCAGAAAATGAATGGTGGAAGTGTAGTTTCGTTCTGATGGCTCTCTCATAGAGTGAGTGGGGGTGGAGGGGTATAAATACCCTTCACCCAAAATATAACCATTACAACCTTTTGACTCAAGTCGGCGACACTGAACCAAAAACTTGTTGAGACCGACCTGTGTAAAAGATTCGAACATTGGGCTTTTCATTGGGACCAAACAAAGAATCTCAGACAAACTGATATGTGATGACCTAAGCAAGACCGCATTTTGGTAATTATGACCGGTTCTACTCAGCGACTAAGAAATGAACTAATTGGGTTACAGAAACTTGACCAGTGCAAATCGGTGGGGCCGATCGTCATCTCGGGTACAACTGAAAGTCTAGGGTTTGACTCTAGAACTGTCTGGGATAAACTCGGTGGGTCTGGATGGGAAGAATTTTGTGGGACCAATTTTGACTTTTAGGGTTTGTACAGCTAGGATTTGGACAAGGTGGTTGACAGTTTTTGGAGCAATATCTTCAAGCACTTAAGCAACTGAGTCATGATCAAAACCTCATCCCCTTTTAATAGTATTGCCTTTCCTATGAACTCAATGTGATCTTGGATCACTTAACCAAAAATGTAGAGTTTTGAAGCTTTTCCCAATCCATGTGCTTAGCATTTTGAAGGGGCCCACATCCTCACATCCTTGCAATGCCAATGTTGGACTTTTCTGAAATATACTAGGTGAAAGTGTTAGTCCAACATGTATGTTCGCATGAATTACCAAATCCCTAAGGGAGAAATGTGCTTTCAATCCTCCCTTTTTGGTAATTGATGACATCATACATGAAAGCTTCAGATAATACTGTAGCAAGAAATGTATGAGAGCTTTGAGAAACATGTAAGATGCATATGCCCCCTCTACAAGTGTGTAGCCTTTTCAAGGGTAATAGCTTTTGAAATGCTCATGCACAATAGAAGGGTTCTTAATCATGTTACATGTATATTGGCTACATGCATCAGAGCTATGATGAGAATGTAATACCTTAATGTTCATGATTTCTTCTTGCAAACAATATGTGCAATAAGCAAGAGATCATCATGCACATGAACTTGATGCATATACTTACCTTGATATACTTGAGTACTTTCCTAAAGAAACAAACTTGAGAAAACAAGGTTAGATAACACAACGAAGTTCTTCAAATGAAAGAAGGGACAAGAACATCAAGAATACCAAGATTGGGATGACATGTGTAGGAAAAGATATCACTAGGTGAATACTTCCTTAAGTGCAAATGTGTCCCCAAAAGATTTGCAATATAATTTCAAGGATTTTTATCCCCTAAATTTGAGCTTCCTCTCCCCCTGAATCTCTAGAATTTTATATTGGGAGTAGTCAGGTTGAGACAAAATTAGAGAAAAAGGATCATATAAAATGATCACCAAATATATGTTTATCCCCTCTTAGAAACATATAGAATTCTCTCCTCTTATGAAGTGTATCTCTCTCTTTGGAATATTTTCCTTTTTATATATGAGAGATTGTGGATTAACTTTGATGTGCTTCTCTCTGTCCCCCTTTGACATTAATTTCCAAGAAGGGTTGAGTTTCAAGGCTGTTGGTCAAGCAGGTATGGTCCTCAAGAGGCACAACCAGCTGAGATTATTTTAGATGCAGTAAGAGGGTAAAGAATCATTGAGTGGAGGCGGAGAGAAAAAAACAAGAAGTTTTGGCAAAAAGTTCTTTGTGCAGCGAAATTGATGTCTCCAGTAGTATGAAACGGTGATTCCGAAAAGGATAGGTCACAGAATGATCACATTGGTGTATCTGAGTCTGTCCTCCTCGGTTGTACCGATGAATAGGTATGCAATGTGTATTGCTTCTCGATGGTACCGATGTGCTTTGGATCGGAGGTACCGAATTCAAGGCAGAGAGAAAATTTTGTCAACTCAGCTTGCTTGATAATAGGATATCACAAGGATTTTCAATGAGTTCAAATAAGATTTGCAATGAATTAACTAGAAGAAAAGAAACTAACTAGGGAAATAAAATAAGTAAGAAAAAGAAGAGCATCTATATGAAGTTTTTTTGAAAGGGGAACAAAACAACTAAACTCAAGAAGAAGTAACAATCTAAAGAGACACTAGAGAACTTCATCTAGAGGAGGAGCGGCAACTAGGTCACCTATGTTAGAGTATGTTGACTTAGGAGTCAAGTGAGAACACTTGATTATGGGTCACATTCATAGCTAAGCTCAAAATTTGGCTACCATTTCCTGTTTAAGCATCTCAATGTATTCACATCTTGTTGAGCTACTTTGACTCATGACTTTGAGTAAAGCTTCTCTAAGGTATGATGCCTTACATTGGGTTGTTGGTGTTGATCTTCATCATGTAGTTGAACTTCTTTTGGATGCTCATGAGTGAAGTTGGGGGCTAAGGCTATCCTTAGCGTTTGTAGTTCATCCTCCTACATGGGTTAGCTTTGCAAGGAACAACATGTGTATCTAAATGACTAGAATGAATAATGTAGCATATATTGTCAAAGGATATGTTTAAGTTGTCTTGTTCCTTGAGTACACCAATCAAGGTCTAGATACTTGGTTCAATTTTGTTTGCTCATTGTAAGAGTTCGTGAGCAAACTTGTGGAATGATGTATATCCAAGTACCTACAAGGGGTTAGATGCAATACAAGGGAGCAATGTATCCGAGATATGAGATAGTCATCATAAGAGAATCATCAAGGATTAGTCATAAAAGCTCATGCCCTTGCATGCATCCAAGTGAGTTCCTAGTTCACGTTGGAAGCATCAATGACATTCAAATCACTCCTCAAATGAAAAAAATATCGTATCATAAAGATGTTTAGTGAATATATCTGCCAATTATTTGTCGGTATGAACATGCTTGAGGTCAATGTCACCTTTAGCAACATGACCTCTAATGAAATGGTGATGAACCCCCATATGCTTAGTTCGACAATGTTGTACAAGATTGTGTGTAATCTTAATAGCACTCTCATTGTCACAAAGCAATGGAACATGTTTCATATGTATCCCATAATCTTTGAGAGTTTGTGTCATCCATAGTAATTGTGCACACCAAGATCCGGCAGCAATGTATTCCGCTTCGACAGTGGATAGAGATACATAATTTTGTTTCTTGGAAGATCAAGACACAAGAGATCTACCAAGTAATTGACATGTACCTGAAGTGGATTTTATATCAACCCAATCTCTAACATAGTCTGAATCGGAGTAGCCAACAAGTGTGAAAGAGGATCCTTTGGGACAACAAATGCCAAAGTTTCGTGTATGTATCAAATATCTCACAATTGTTTTTCACGGCCTTGCGATGGCACTCTTTTGGCTCCACTTGGTATCATGCACACATGCACGCACTTAGCTTAATGTCGGGATGGGAGGCACATAGATATAGCAATGTACCAATCATGGATCGATAAACCTTTTGATCAACGAGCTTGCCATCCTTTGTCAAGTCAAGATGTCTGGTGGTAGGCATGGAGTTTTCGTACCTTTGCTTTCTTACATGTTGAACTTCTTGAATAAGTCCTTGGTATACTTTGTTTGAGAAACAAAAGGTACCCTCCCTATTTTTCTTGATTTGCAAACCAAGGAATAATTTAAGTTCATACATCATAGACATCTCATACTTTTGCGACATCAACCTTCGAAACGTTTCACCAAAGAGAGGGTCAGTAGATCCAAATATGATTTCATCAACATATATTTGGCATACAAATAGTTCACCAATAACTCTCTTAGTGAATAAGGTTGAATTAATGTTCCCAATTTCAAACCTTTTTTAGAAGAAACTCTGTCAAGCATTTATACTAGGCTCTAGGTGCTTGCTTGAGACCATAGAGAGCTTTATGAAGTTTATATACATGGTTTGGTTTCTTGGGATTAACAAAGTTGGGAGGTTGTTTAACATAAACTTCCTCCTCAATTTCACCATTTAAGAAAGAACTTTTGATATCCATTTTATAAAGGGTGATATCATGGTTATTGGCATAAGCAAGTAGAATGCGAATGGACTCAAGTCTAGCAACGGGGCATAGGTCTCACCATAGTCCATACCTTCGACTTGTGTGTAGCCTTGAGCCATGAGACGAGCCTTGTTGCGTATGATTTTTCCATGTTCATCTTGCTTGTTACCAAACACCCATTTGGTTCTGATGACATTTTTCTCATCCTTGGGTTTCTCAACCAAAGTCCATACTTGATTCCTCTCAAAGTTGTGTAGTTCTTCGTGCATAGCATTCACCCAATCTGGGTCTTCGAGGCCTTCATCAACCTTCATAGGCTTAACACTAGATATGAATGAGTAATGCTCACAAAAGTTAGCTAAATGAGATTAGAGCAGGTGATTCTCCCGGATTTGATGTCGCCAAGAATTTGTTTGACGGGATGGCTCTTGTCAACTCTTTCTCTAACTCAGGTTATCTTTTGCTTGGGTTGTGGTGAGGCTTCCTCCTCCTCATCTTCTTCTTCATTGTTGTTGGTATTGTTGTTTATTTGATGTGGTGGAGAAGGAGGTGAGGTGGATGTTCTTGTTGTACTTCTTCATTTCCTTCCTCTTGTCGTGTTCCAATCGTGGATGCCTCCATGTAAACTTGTGGTTCACCTTGATGTCAAGTTGAGGCTTCCACTTGAACGGATGAGGTACTCTCCTTCACCTCCATGGGACGAATATTGCCAATAGACAAGTCTTGGATTGCTTCCGAAGAATTTTTGTCTCCTACATCAATTGGCAATTGCTCGACTTGCGAGCCATTAGATTCACATCTACTGCCTCTTCAACTTTTCAGGTGAAGTTGTTGTAGACACGGTAAGTGTGATAGTTTCATCTGTAACCAAGTAGAAAACCTTCATGGGATTTAGGAGAAAATTTTGAACGAAGATACTTATCAAGAATGTAGCCTTTGAGCCAAATACTAGAAAGTATCCAACTTTTGGCTTATTACTAGTGAGTAGCTCGTATGCCGTTTTACCAAGAAGCTTGTGAAGATAAATTCGATTTGTAGCATGTCAATCCGTCTCAACCGCTTCAGCCCAAAAGTGTTTTGGAGTGTTGTATTCATCTAGCATCATTCTTGCCATCTCGATAAGGGTATGATTCTTCCTCTCAAACTCCATTTTGTTGAGGTGTGTACGTAGCCGAGAACTCACGTGAGATACCTTCTTTGTCAAGAAAGGTATCACATTGGCGTCTTGAACTCCGTTCGATTGTCGCTCCGAACCTTCTTGATCCTCACTTCAAATTGATTTTGGGCCTTCCTAGTGAAGTTCTTGAAGATCTTTTGTACCTGTGATTTGTCATCGAGAAAGAACACCCACGTAAATCCAGAAAAATCATCAACTATGACCAAACCGAAAGAGTTGCCACCAAGGCTCTTGTAAGCATTAGGACCGAAGAGATTCATATGAAGTAGCTCGAGTGGTCTTCTCGTGGTCATGATGTTCTTCATGGGGTGACTTCCTCCAAATTGTTTTCCTACTTGGCAAGAACTACAATGTCTATCCTTGTCAAAGATAACATCCTTAACACAAATAATATGATATCCTTTAACAAGTTTATCAAGATTTCGCACGCCAAAATGTGCTAGTCTTCTATTCCATAACCAACCTTTAGAAGATTTTGCAATAAGACATGTACGAGGTTGGGCTATTTTAGTGAAATCAACAATGTATAGATCACCTCTATGAATGTCGATAAAGACCATATTATGATTATCTCGATGAAACACTTGGCAATCTACTTTGTTAAATAGAACATTGAAACCAAAGTCGGCTAGTCTAGATATGGAAAGAAGATTGTAACCAAGAGATTCAACAAGCATAACATTTTGAATGGAGCTATCATTAGATATGGCCACCTTACCACGGCCAAATACCTTACCCTTGGAGTTGTCTCCAAAAGTCACATACTTGCGCGGGCCATCATTCTTAGCAAGGTCACGAAATATGTCTTTGTCTCCGCTCATGTGATCGGTGCATCCACTATGAAGAATCCATTCCATGTAATCTCGAAGATTTGCCATGAGACTAAGATTTCTCATAGTCTTCTAAGATTCGATGTCGAACTCCTCATCCTCATAATAATAGCCATGTTCAACATTGTCATCATCATAAACATGTATATGATCATCACCTAGGGAAATGGATTCATTCGTTCCATGACTGTGACAATGCTCAATATTATGATATTGCTAATGATTCTAACATCACCTTTAGCACGCATAAGATCACGAAGCTCAAAGAGACAACCATGAAATATAGGATCACTAGGCTTCATCTTAATTTATAAAGTATTCTTGCAATGTTTACAAGAAAATTAAATAGTTTTGGTGCACTTTTATATGATTTAAATGGAACTAACCCGGACAGACGTTGTTTTGAGCAGAACTACCGTGGTGTTGATTTTTGTGCAGACAAAAGTTCTTGGATTGGGCTAAAAATTGTCACGTCTCCAACGTATCTATAATTTATGAAGTATTCACGCCATGTTTACAACTATTCTATATGGTTTTGGTATGATTTGCATGGAACTAACTCGGACTGACGCTGTTTTCAGCAGAACTACCATGGTGTTGTTTTTTGTGCCCAAATAAAAGTTATCCAAATGCAGCGAAACTTTTTGACGATTTTTCTTGGAACAAAAGAGGAATTAGAAGCTTCGTGGGAGGACCAGGAGGTGAAGGAGGTGGCCACTAGACACCAAGGCGCGCCACCCCCCTCTGGCATGCCCTGGTGGGTAGTGGCCCCTCGAAGCCCATCTCGGCGTGAGACCGACGCCAAAAAATCCTATAAATATAGAAACCCCTAGAAATAATCCTAGATCGGAAGTTCCACCACTACAAGCCTCTGTAGCCACAAAAACTCAACCGGGAACCCATTCTAACACCCTGTCGGAGGGGGAAATCATCACCGGAGGCCATCTTCATCATCCCGGCGACCACCATGATGAGGAGGGAGTAGTCCACCCTCGAGGCTGAGGGTTTGTACCAGTAGCTATGTGTTTAATCTCTCTCTCTCTCTCTCTCTCTCTCGTGTTCTTGATTTGGCACGATCTTGATGTACCGCGAGATTTGTTAATATAGTCGGATCATATGGTGTTTTCCCCTCTCTATCTTGTTTTGATGAATTGAGTTTTTACCTTTGAGATTTCATTATTATTGGATTGAATACTTTTATGGATTTGAGAACACTTGATGTATGTCTTGCGTATGAATACCCATGGTGACAATGGGGTATCATATTGATTCACTTGATGTATGGTTTGGCACTCAACTCGCGGATTCCCAAGGTGACATTGGGGTAATCTATGTATAGGGGTTGATGCACATTTTCATCCTTGTTTCTCCGGTAGAAATCTTGGGGCACTCTTTGAAGTTCTTTGTATTGGAGTGAATATTATGAATCTAAAATTGTTTGATGCATATCGTATAATCAACTCATGGATACTTGTGGTGACATTGGAATATCTAGGTGACATTAGAGTTGGTTGATATGTATCATATGGTGTTATTTTAGTACGAACTCTAGGGATGTTTGTGACACTTATAGGAATAGCTCAATAGACTGATCAGAAAGGATAACTTTGAGGTGGTTCCATACCCTACAAACAATTTCGTCTTATGTTTTCTGCTAGATAAGAACTTTGGAGTGATTCTTTGTCCCATGTTGAGGGATTGTTACACAATTATATTAGCATTGTTGAGAGATTGCACTAGTGAAAGTATGAACCCCAAGCCTTGTTTCTAAGCATTGCAATACCGTTTGTGCTCCATTTTACTATTTTTACCTTGCTATTTTTTATATTTTCATATTAAAAAAACCTATATCTACTATCCAAACTACACTTGTATCACCATCTCTTCATTGAGCTAGTGCACCTATATAAATTGCCAATGTATTGGGTGTGTTGGGGACACAAGAGATTTCTTGTATTTGATTGCAGGGTTGTCTGAGAGAGACCATATTCATCCTACGCCTCCCACGGATTGATAAACCTTAGGTCATCCACTTGAGGGAAATTTTCTACTGTCCTAAAAAACTCTGTGCTTGGAGGCCCAACATGAGTCTACAAGAATAAAGTTGCGTAGTAGACATCAAGTTTTTTTCTGGCGCCGTTGCCAGGGAGGTGAGTGCTTGAAGGTATATATTTAGATCTTGCAATTGAATCTTTTAGTTTCTTGTTTTATCACTAGTTTGGTTTATAAAAATAAAACTACAAAAAATGGAATTGAGGTTGCCTCATATTATTCATCTTTATCATGTCTTTCTTGAAAATGATGGAAAGGAAAATTGTGCTCAGTTGATAAAAGAAGAATTCAATAAAATGTTTGGCATAAAATCTTTGAATGATAAGCATGATTGCAATGTTGCTAGTATGAATTC
>NC_053025.1:168594902-168634275 GCF_003073215.2 Triticum urartu
ACGTTTGCTCTTATGCCATGCTATGCTAGTAGACGTGGATTGGGTGAGTGATATCCATGACAGATGTGAGTTGATAATTTTAATGGTATATCTAAGGTGGCAACTTAAACACACATCTGGGTGGATTGAGGCACCTGATGTCTATCAGGACTTGCCTGTTTTTATTTTGGACCGCCACCCAGGCTCAAAGGGATCATAAGATCTTTCATGCTAGAAACTTCCGTGTGCAGCCACAAGCCATCATGGGCTCTGGCATAGTTGACTAAGTTGTGCGAACTCTTACAGTGGTAGACTAGCAGATGTAGGGGATGTAGGTGTACCGGTCTACCCGATCGTAAGGTGCTAGCGCTTCTGAAAGGCTATGTCTCGGTCATCCGTTTCTCAAACACCATGTAGTGCGAGAAACCAAACGGAGGCGATCAAGTCTTGTGGGGAAAAGTGTGCAAACCTCTGCAGAGTGTATAAACTAATCATGATTAGCCGTGTCCCCGGTTATGGACATCTTGAGTATCTAGTTCTTGGATTATCCTGTTGATCTCGTCACGTTACTTTAAATAAATATTGTTGGGTTTAATGATGTTACTTAATTGGGATTGAGAATGTTGTCAACCATTCTCAATGTTCAACAACCACCATGATAGTAAATTAAAATGTATTCCTTTGAAGTAGGGAAAAATTGGCTTTGCGCAAAAACCTTATAACCATAGAGCTTTTCCACCAGCCAAATATGCATGTAGTGATAGTCTTATTCATCATTTTCTCTATGGTGTGAATTTGCCAGTACATTCAATGTACTGACCCATTTCGGGCTGCAACGTCTCATGTTGCAGGATTATCTTACGACGAGTAAGTGATACGTTAGGGTTACGATTTCTACACTCAACTTTGCCGTTGGTGTTGATGGGAATCCACAACCTTGTTGCTTCCGCTATATGGATTGAGGTAATAGTATTTACGTTACTTTATCCATGTGATTTACCTCTGTTATAAATCCTTCGAGTACTGTGTGTGTCAGCATACCGATCCAGGGATGACACTTAAGCACAGAGACTTGATTCATTCGGGTCAGGTCGCTACAAGATGGTATCAGAGCACATGTTGACTGTAGGACGTGACCCTAGAAACTGGCAAGCCCATAGCAAAGATTTTTGTCTACAACTTTCCCTTTCAAAAAGATCTTTTACCTCTCTTCTCTTCTGAGCTTATTCAAAAATTCCTTTTTTAGTGAGACCATACCCCTTTTCCCTTTTGACCACGAAGATTCAACTGATGAGACCACTCCAAGAAGTACAGGATATCAGACTAGTAAGACCATTCGGAATGAAGAGGATTTTACCATACATTATGATAATGGAAACTACAGCTGTTGAAGACTCTGAAGACTAGGAGAATTGAAGGCTCTGAAGAATTCCCAGATTTGTATGACCTAGGAAGGCTACCCTTATGGAACCTGGCAGACTATGGAAATTGTCAATACCCGAGATCAAGGTGTATCGGAGAAAGACTGAAACAAGGAGTATGAGAACTCGAAGTTTTGTCAAGGAAAACCCTAAGGCAGGAGATATCAACTATGGAGAGATAGCTCATGGAAATGACAAGAGAACAACCACGGCTATCCATGAGGTTATCGCCCGCTTATGCTATTGTCACCGTGCTGAGTTAAGCATGCATATGCATGGAAGGATTAAATGGTAGAAGGCTGATGAAGCACCTATTAGTAAGAAGAAGTTTTAACCTTAGCCGGTGTATCGCCATGATTTGGAGAATTACATCAAGAAGTTAAGAGGGATCTGCAGGAAGCAATATTTTATGAGGAAGCGTTTCGTGAAGAACTCAGGACCTAGGAGCTGAAAGTAGCCAAGCTGGAGGAGCTACAACCTCGAGATACCGAAGATTCGTCAGGAACGGAAGGACAGTAGTACCATGGTTCATGCCAATGTTGAAACCCAGAAGTTTGGAATGCCACTCCATAAATATTAAAGGATGTCACGAGAAACTTTTTGTCAACAGAGAGGATCTGGCAGAAGAAATTGAGAAGGACAAACACGATCGGAAGAAGCCATTGGAGGCATGAACAAGACTTGAAGAGTTTGGCGATGTTGACCTTAGAAGACCAAACCCCTGTTATACACCTACGTTAGATGCGACGATTGTGAGCTGTCATTTGTTTGTTGTTTTTCTGACGGCCACAATAAAATCTGTCTTTTCAAAACTTTTGTTTGTATTGTGTGCATCCCTCTTGATCTCTCTTATCTCACCCCAAAACCCATGGACCCAATAGAGGATGAATGGAGATGAGCTTGTATTTTCTGGACCGATGAGTCAATTGGAGACAGACCGATGGATTTAGAACATGGAGGATCATATGGAGAACAACCCTATAGTCGGAAAGGATATGGCCCAGCATGCTCTTCAATGATTTGAAAGAGGTGCTGCTACTTGGTGGAGGCTGTACCAAACCACGAATGGATGGCAAGGAGTAACCACTTGGAAAGAATTTAAGTTGACTTTGCCAAAGTCTCGGCTTGTGTCCCAGAAGTTGAAGCCTTATGGGAAGGTTATGAAGAAACCTTGTGCATGCAAGATTTGTGGAGAAATAGGACACACCAATAAAGGACACAAGGATGAATGCCCTAACTGTGAAGGAAGTCACCCAGCTGAAGAATGCCCAACTAGGCAGATCACTTGTTTCTTGTGTGAAGGGATTTCCCACTATCCTACTCAGTGTCACATTTACCCCATGGTACAACGAACCATCCAGCAGAAGAAAGAAGTAATGAAAGGAGCCCTCATGGAAATTTTAGAAAAAGTTGTGATGGAGGACACGCCTAAAGAAGACCCAATTAAACCCTACACCAAGTCATGCTATTCATGTGGAGAAGAAGGACACATCTCCCAAAATTGTTTGAATGGGGATCTAGTAGAATTCTCGACAGAGGAAGTAGAATATGACCCACAGGAAATAGAAGCCCTGATTGGAATGGAAAAGTCCAAGAAGAGAAACCGATTGGATTCCAGGAAGGACCTGAGTCATATCACCTGTTACAGGTGCAAGGAGTCAGGGCACTACCTCAACAATTGCCCAAAAAGGAAACCTTGAAACTTGCCAGAAGTAATATGTTTTAGTTGTAATGGAGCAGGGCACTTGCCAGAGAATGCCCCAAGGAAAAGGAAACTTGTGCTAGATAGTTGAGTTTGCAACAAAAGAAATGGAGTAGTAGAAGTGAGAACATTCTATTTTATATTGAGGTGTTGAGTTGAGACATGTAATGGAGGAGCTATAAATAGTAATCATTTGAGAATGAATAAAGTAGCATCGTTGGTACTGATATGGATTTTATGAGTTGTTACTCTATGAAGAAGAATTTCGGCCATTTTGAGGATATGAGAAATATGGTCTATGGAAGATTTGTGCATTTTAAGGGTGGTAGTACCCTGTAAGAACCCTTGACCCCTGGAAAAGATAAGGATACTCCACTGAGTGGATTTCGGACAAAATGAATACGAGTTTTGTCTTGATATGTGTGATGCCCCCAAAAGTATGTAGGATGAAGTTGGAGACGTCAGTTGTTTGGACCAAATGTGATCAAGGAGTCGGAAGAGAATGTTAAGTTGATTCGAGATAGACTGAAGGTAGCTCAGTCCAGGCAGAAGAGTTATGCAGACTCAAAAACTCAAGGAGGTAGTCTATGAAATTGGAGACAGAGCATGTCTTCATGTGTCCCCTCTGTGAGGAGTTAAACGAATTGGAGTTAAGGGAAAATTAGCCCCGAGATTTGTAGGACCATACCGAGTTTTGGAGCGTATGGGAGAAGTGGCCAACAAGTTGGAGTTACCCGAAGGACTGTCAGGAGTTCAAGATGTGTTTCACGTTTCCCAGTTGAAGAAGTGCCAAGCAGAGATGGCCAATATTCCCCTGTAAGGACGCTTGACCGCGGAAAGGATAATGATGTTCCACGAAGTGGAATACTGACTCCATAAGTATAAGTTTATATCTCGGTATGTGGGATATCCCACGAGGATGAAGAGATAAATTACTATTGGATATAAAGGAGGTATGATGTCGGAAATATGGATCAATGGAAACTCCATGATGAGTCTGAGGAATCATGTCCTAGATTGGTGCCAATAGACGGAAGGAAGACAATACAATTGGATGGATTTAAGAATACTAGGAAGTTGGAAGTTGGAATAATGATCAGTTGCCCGATGATAAGTTCAAGGACTACAAGTGATGAGATGGGCCATAACCCACAGGCCCCAGGACCTGCCAAGAAGCAAGCACACTCTTGCTGAAGGAAAAACCCTGGAAGTGGATATGCCCTTATCGATAGACGATTTTATAGGAGTTTACGCAAAACCTGAGAGTTGTGAAGGAACGATAGATGTTTGTCTAGCTTGCAGAATCAATGGATTATTCCGAACTTGGTCGGTCGACGAGAGAAATTCTGCAATGCTTGTGAGGATGACCGAGTGTTACAATGCGAGATTCGCTAAACCATATACAAGGTAATGATTTGGGTGCGGGATGGATTGATCACCATACCGACTTACTCTTATTATTCGCCTTGCTATATGGGATGGTAAATCTGAGTGACTTGCCTATAGTAGAGAGACGACGATATTAAACCTTGTTTAAGCCTTAAGAATGGTATAAGTATTTTTTCCTTGTACACGATAGCTTTTTTTGCCAACCGTAGGTTATACGGTGAGGATCAACCCAGACCCATTTCCTGCAGGAGAAACCATAAATTGTTGACCCCCATGAGATATCGATAGTTGTTTATTCTTGGCGCCAGACCGTCAGCTAAGAAGACCCAGTCTCCGAATGACCTTACCAAGATGAAAGGACAGAAGAATTGAGGAAAAGGTTATGCCACTACCGGAAGAGCCGGATAAGGAATTATCCTGAAAATCTGAGAAGACCGGCCCTGTCAACAATAAGGATGGAGTATATGAGTTTGATGGAACTGTAACCATGCTTCTAAGGGTGGTAGCACCCCAGACCCCTGTGATGATTGATGGATTTTGAGGAGACCCCCAAACCCTAACCTTTTCTTGCTAGCCTCTCCGAATCTCGAGGACGAGATTCATTTTAAGGGTGGTAGGTTTGTAACATCCCAAAATTCTAAATTTTGGAATGTTATAATAAATAGATAGATTTGATTGATTGTCTGAAAGTGAGTGGAATTCGAAACTTTTGAAAGTTAAATGAGAGGGAATAAAAGGACTTTCCCAAACTTTCATTTTTGCATTTTATGCTCTTCGTGAATTCAAATACCTTTCATCACAAAACCCCGGAGAGAAGATGACATGACTTCTTCCATTTATTTAAATGACAAGGGTTGTTGAAAATATTTGAATTTCATTTGAAAATATTTTCAATTCAGAAACTTTAAGCAACTCAATGATTTTCACGAGAGAAGATAAAATGACTTCTTCAAATTATGAAATATGAGTTGGGAGTTTCAAAGAATTAAATTTCAAGTCCTTTTGGAATTAATTTTCAATTTGGATTTATTTGAGTTTTATTCAAATTATTTTTCTCCAAAAATAAAATATATGGAAATTAGAGAAACATGATTCCCTACAAAAGAAAATTGGAGAAAAATTAATTTGAAATCATTTTGGTATTTTAAAAATGTTTTTATTGGATTTTATTAGACCAGTAGCACTGTTTGAATTATTAGAATTTTTGTGTATTTTATTTAATGTTAGAAAAATGTTCACGTCGTAGAAAATAATTTTCTGAAATTTTTTGATATATTATATGCCTATAGGAAATTTTTATTTATTTTGTTTTATTTATGTTTCTGTTGTTTGGAAAAATCTAAAATAAAACCTTTCCCCGACTGGGCCGGCCCAGCTCCCAGCCAGGCCATGGCCCAGCCCGACGCCCACGTCGCCTCCCTCCTCGTGTGCCGGTGCGGGACTCCCGCCGGAGTCCGCCGCACCCACGGCGCCGGCTGCCCCTTCCCCAAGACAGGAGCCGCCCCGGCCCCTGTATAATTGCGCTGCCCCGCCGCCCTCTTCTCCTCCTCCTCCCCTCAACCGCCGCCCCTCGTCGGGCTTCGCCGCTGCCCCTTGCTGCTGTTGCCGCGCCGCCTCCGCCGGTCCTCTGCCGCACCGCCACTGCCGCCTCCCGCCTTGCGCCGCCGCCGCTAGCTCCGCTGCCCCGCGCCGCCTTCCCGCGCCGTGCAGCCACCGCCCCACCTCGCCGCCGCGTCGGAGGGCGAAGCCCTCGCCGGAGCCCCGCGCCATCTCGCCGGAGTAACCGCCGTTGCCGGTTCTTCGACGAAAACCGCTGCCAACCGGTATAAACCCGGTCCGATCCGGTTTTCTTTTAAGTTTGTTTTTTTAAAAAAAAACCCTAGAGTACATCTGTTTTTTTGGTTTTATTAAACAGCGAACGTCCACTGTTTAGACCTTATAAGTGAACGTCCACCTTTTAGTCTTGTTCCTTTTCTGTTATTTTGGCCAGGGACCTAGATGTGAATACTTTATTTACAGTTAAGTCCCTGAACTTCAAACGATCATTACTTTTTACTCGTTAGTCCAAATCCAACGAAACCAACGGTCACGTCTTCGTTATGATGTCCTCTATCCAGTAATCCAACCCAAACATGTTTTGAAAATTTTAAAATTTGAATTAAATCAGATTTGAATTCAAACTTGTTTTGATCATATCTTTTTATCCGTAGCTCCGTTTGAGTTGATTCTTTTTGCAAATCGAAGCTCTTGACCTAAATTTTTTGATAAGGCAAAATTCACATAATTTTGGTACTGTTAGAAATCGTTTTATGTTGCAAGAGCTATTTGCTTGGTTTTGATGTTTTCCGAATCGACTTCTTCAATCTTTCTGATCTTTTGAGTGATTGATTATGTGTGGTTACTATTGCTTGCTTACGATAGATTGACCGGAGTGTGACGAGTAGAACTATCAAGAGTTTTGAGTGCGCATCATCTTCATCAACATTGTAGGCAGGTAACACTTTGATCATACCTTTTCTACCACCCATGTTTTATTGCATTAGATCAATCCTCTCACATTGCATGATTAGGATCTAATTAAATTGTGGGATGGGAAGTAGATGAGGTAGTACCTATCACCTGTATTATTATGAATCCTTTGGGAGTTACTTCTACGTTTGCTCTTATGCCATGCTATGCTAGTAGACGTGGATTGGGTGAGTGATATCCATGACAGATGTGAGTTGATAATTTTAATGGTTTATCTAAGGTGGCAACTTAAACACACATCTGGGTGGATTGAGGCACCTGATGTCTATCAGGACTTGCCTGTTTTTATTTTGGACCGCCACCCAGGCTCAAAGGGATCATAAGATCTTTCATGCTAGAAACTTCCGTGTGCAGCCACAAGCCATTATGGGCTCTAGCATAGTTGACTAAGTTGTGCGAACTCTTAAAGTGGTAGACTAGCAGATGTAGGGGATGTAGGTGTACCGGTCTACCCGATCGTAAGGTGCTAGCGCTTCTGAAAGGCTATGTCTCGATCATCCGTTTCTCAAACACCATGTAGTGCGAGAAACCAAACGGAGGCGATCGAGTCTTGTGGGGAAAAGTGCGCAAACCTCTGCAGAGTGTATAAGCTAATCATGATTAGCCGTGTCCCCGGTTATGGACATCTTGAGTATCTAGTTCCTGGATTATCCTGTTGATCTCGTCACGTTACTTTAAATAAATATTGTTGGGTTTAATGATGTTACTTAATTGGGATTGAGAATGCTTTCAACCATTCTCAATGTTCAACAACCACCATGATAGTAAATTAAAATGTATTCCTTTGAAGTAGGGAAAAATTGGCTTTACGCAAAAACCTTATAACCATAGAGCTTTTCCACCAGCCAAATATGTATGTAGTGATAGTCTTATTCATCATTTTCTCTATGGTGTGAATTTGCCAGTACATTCAATGTACTGACCCGTTTCGGGCTGCAACGTCTCATGTTGCAGGATTATCTTATGACAAGTAAGTGATACGTTAGGGTTACGATTTCTACACTCAACTTTGCCGTTGGTGTTGATGGGAATCCACAACCTTGTTGCTTCTGCTATATGGATTGAGGTAATAGTATTTACGTTACTTTATACATGTGATTTACCTCTGTTATAAATCCTTCGAGTACTGTGTGTGTCAGCATACCGATCCAGGGATGACACTTAAGCACAGAGACTTGATCCATTCGGGTCAGGTCGCTACAAGCCGCTTTGGTCCTTAGTCCAATCATGGACTGCTTCCGGCTTACTAAAGTGCTCATGGACGGTGGTAGTGGATTAAACCTAATCTACGAGGAAACTCTTAGCAAAATGGAAATAGACAAGAGCCGCATTGAGCAAAGTAGCATGACCTTCAGAGGAATCATCCCTAGTCGGGAGGCACGATGTGCGGGAAAAATCACACTAGATGTGGTATTCGTCACGCCGGAGAATTATAGGTCCGAAGAAATCACATTCCAAGTGGCCCCGTTCAGTAGAGGATACCATGCCCTTTTAGGGTGGGAGGCATTCATGATCTTCCAAGCTATACCCCATTACGGGTACATGAAGCTCAAAATGCCCGGGCCCAATGGAATCATCACTCTGGCTAGTGATCCGGACATAGCACTCCGCGCCGAAAATAAAACCGCCGCACTAGCCCTCGAGGCGTTATCCAAAGCACTCGCGGCCGAAGAACTAACTGCGCTGCGCTCCATGGTGGACAGGGACGACATGATACTCGAAAAAAGACCCAAGTCCACCTCTTCTAAACCAGCGGACGAGATAGTCAAATTCCAGGTCCACCCAACGGACCCTACAAAAACAGCATCCATCGGGGCACATCTGAACCCCACAACAGATGCCGCACTGCGGGAGTTCTTGCGCGAGAATTGGGACATCTTCGCATGGCATCCTTCAGACATGCCAGGAATCCCATGCAGGCTGGCTGAGCATAGCCTTAACATTCTAAAGGGGTTCAAGCCGGTCAAGCAGACTCTTCAGCATTTCTCTGAGCCTAAGCGACAAGCCATGGGAGAAGAGCTAGCCAAGTTACTCGAGGCCGGATTCATTAGAGAAATAAAACATCCGGATTGGCTAGCAAATCTGGTGATGGTACCAAAGAAGGACAAATCCTGGCGCCTATGTGCTGATTTCAAGGACCTTAACAAGGCTTGCCCCAAGGATCCCTTCCCCCTCCCCCGCATCGATCAAATTATTGACGCTACCGCAGGACACGAATCATTGTGCTTCCTCGACGCATACTCCGGATACCATCAAATTAAGATGGAGGAGCCTGATCAAGCCGCAACGGCATTCATCACTCCATACGGCCCCTTCTGTTTTAACACCATGCCTTTCTGGCTCAAAAACACCAGTGCAACCTATCAACGCATGATTCAAACATGCCTGGAAACACAAATCGGCAAAACAGTGGAGGCATATGTAGATGATGTGGTCATTAAAACAAGAATGTAGAATCCTTAATAGACGACTTGAGGCTCACGTTCGACAATCTCTGAACATATGACATCAAGCTCAATCCGGAAAAATGCGTTTTTGGCGTGCCCGTCAGAAAGCTCTTGGGCTTCATCGTCTCCAATAGAGGAATTGAAGCAAATCCGGCTAAAATCCGAGCTTTGTCATAGTTGGCTATCCCAACAGACCTCAAGAAAATCCAGAAGTTAACTGGATGCATGGCTGCCTTAAGCCGCTTTATCTCCCGATTAGGAGAAAAGTCATTACCTCTTTATCGCCTTCTTCGACGCACCGAACACTTTGAGTGGACGGATGCGGCCACGACCGGATTGGAAGAAATAAAAGCCGTATTAGCCGCCAACCCAATCTTGGCCGCGCCAAATTTCGGCGAACCTATGTTGTTATATATAGCGGCAACACACCAAGTTGTAAGCGCAGTGCTCGTCATCGAACGAGAGACGGATGGACATAAGTTCCCGCTTCAAAAGCCGGTATACTATGTATCCACCGTCCTTACTCCATCCAAATCATGGTACCCACATTATCAAAAGATAGCATACGTGGTCTTCATGGCATCCCGGAAACTACGACACTACTTTCAAGAGTGTTCAATTACGGTGGCCTCTGAAGTACCACTCAACGACATAATAAATAACCGCGATGCCACGGGCCGGATTGCTAAATGGGCTATCGAGCTCCTCCCATAAGACATCACATATAAACCATGGCGAGCCATTAAGTCGCAAGTACTAGCTGATTTCGTCATCGAATGGACGGAAGCCAAACTCCCTAAAGAGTACGGCGCGTACTCCAATTGGATCATGCACTTTGACGGCTCTAAGATGCTGGCTGGTCTGGGGGCAGGCGTCATCCTGACATCCCCCACCGTAGATACAGTCCAATACGTACTGCAAATCTTATACACTGACTCCAACAATGCAGCAGAATATGAGGCCCTATTGCATGGTCTTCGGATGGCAGTCTCCATGGGCATTCAACGCCTAGAGGTGCGGGGGGATTCGAACCTCGCAATATCTCAAATAAATGGGGACTTTGACACCAAGGACCCAAAAATGACAGCTTACTGCAACGCCGTCCTCAAAATGTCAGCTCGGTTCGAGGGCCTCGAATTCCACCATGTGGTCCAAGAAAACAATCAAGCGGCGGATATCCTCGCCCGCATCGGCGCTAAGCGCGACCCTGTCCCACCTAATATCTTCTTGGAAAGGCCGTTTAAGCCATCCATGGTGTGGGAAGGGGAGACGGGCAAAGACAGTCCGGATCCGGCCACAACACCAGACCCCGAACACTCTGACGTAATCGGAGGCTCTGCCACCGAAATAACATCTTCGGCCCACGTGATTATGGTTATCATCGCCCCGTGGACAGAACCCTTCTTGGCTTACCTAACTAGGCAAGAACTCCCTGATGACCCAAACGAGGCACGTTGCATTGTGCAGTGGTCTAAAGCCTACAAGGTCCACGAGGGAGAGGTTTATAAGAAAAGCGCTACTGGAGTACTTCAAAGGTTCATCTCCAAGGAGGAAGGACGGCAACTTTTGGCAGAAATTCTTGATGGACTTTGCGGCCACCACGCCGCAGCTCGGGCCCTTGTAAGCAAGGCCTTCCGTGCAGGTTTTTACTGGCCGACGGCCCGAGCAGACGCACAGGACCTCGTTCAATGTTGCGTCGGTTGCCAGCTTTTTGCAAACCAAAGCCATATGCCACCTACCGCTCTCCAAACAATCCCCATTACTTGGCCCTTTGCGGTCTGGGGGCTAGACATGGTCGGACCCCTTAAAGGGGGAAGCCATAAGACAAAAATACCTATTGGTCATGGTGGATAAATACACCAAATGGATAGAAGCCAAACCAGTTAAAACGGCCTAGTCTGCACCAGTGATAGACTTCATATCCGGGGTTGTACACCGTTATGGCGTCCCCCACAGCATCATCACTGATAACGGCTCGAACTTTACAGCCGATGATGTAAAAACATGGTGCAACAACATGGGAATTAAGCTCGATTATGCCTCTGTCTATCACCCGCAAACTAACGGTCAAGTCGAGCGAGAAAATGGTCTTATCATGTGCGGCATTAAACCCAGATTAGTGCGATCCTTGAAGGAATCAGATACGCACTGGGTGGAGGAGCTTGACGCTATACTATGGGGGCTGCGGACCACGCCGAATTGCACTACCGAATACACACTGTTCTTTATGGTGTACGGCGCAGAGGCGGTACTGCCCTGCGACATCATTCATGACTCACCTCGAGTGCGCATGTACGAAGAGAAAGAAGCCGAGCTTGATCGGCAGGACAGTTTGGACACCCTGGTGGAGGAGCGTGATGTGGCAAAAGCCCGCTCCGCATTCTATCAGCAACAACCTCAGCGGTATCAAAGCAGAGAAGTACGGGCCAAAACTTATAACGTTGGCGAACTTGTTCTACACCTACCGGAGAAGAAAAAGGACAAGCTCAAACCCAAATGGGAAGGTCCCTTCGTTATTGACAAAGTTCTGACCGGTGGAGCGTGCCGTCTGCGGGATGCATCGGACAATTGACTCGAGCCAAACCCGTGGAACGCAGCTAGACTCCGAAGGTTCTACGCCTAGTGTCGGACTCTGTGTTCGTCTCCTTACCTCCGTCAATTTTTTATATATCCGTTATCTGTCTTTTCTTTCTTTCTTCCCTTTTTTCTTCACGGCCTTAAAAGGTTAAAATGTGTCTTGACTACACAATCTTGACACGCTAGGCGTGCTCATTATACCTGGGGGCTTCTTATACAGAAGCTTAATATAACTATGTTCCGGGCTCTATGCCCCCTGCACATGTGTTACTTTTCCACATGTACCTTTTCTTCGCCATTATATGCATCGATATGACTTAAGTTTTGGCCAAGCTGGGTTGCCTGGCTCTTATGTTTATGCCTTAAGTTCCCATTAATTCGGCTAGGGCATAAGGGGAGCACCTCTGCTATTGTTACTGCCGGGTCAGCCGGATGTGTACCTCAGACTGGGTGAAGCCGAAAGCTAGCGTTCTTAAGGGAATATTTGATCGGTGAACAAAAGATGACTTTTATTTATTGTAATACATGCCCCCAGATGTTTATATCATGCGTCTCTTCTCGCAGTTTGGACATGCACATTAATGCATGCGTACCTACGGAAAGGAACCCTTAACGGAACTATTCTCCCTGGAAGATGTTTCTTACTATCCATGTAATATAACATAGCTAGTTGGGTACTTACCTGTTCAAGCACTTATGACCCCTACGCCTGGTTTCCACGCGTACCCCGGTTTTTACTTAACTAAGCAGGTATTCGGATACACTCCGGACTGTCGGGTACGAAGGTTGAAGCAAAAAGGTCCGCATGAAAAATGATTTACAATCCGGCTAGGGACAATATATGTCACTTGAAGTACGCAGTCACTTAGACTGACTAAATTCTTCTTCTATACCATCCAACAGGCTAATTTCACCTGGTCATACACCAAACTGATGGGGATCTCTTTCCCATCAGACCCCATGTCGGTGTCAAAACCGGCGGATCTCGGGTAGGGGGTCCCGAACTGTGCGTCTAAGGCAGATGGTAACAGGAGGCAGGGGACACGATGTTTTACCCAGGTTCGGGCCCTCTTGATGGAGGTAAAACCCTACGTCCTGCTCGATTTATTCTTGATGATATGGGTATTACAAGAGTTGATCTACCATGAGATCGGAGAGGCTAAACCCTAGAAGCTAGCCTATGGTATGATTGTATGTTGTCCTACAGACTAAAACCCTCCGGTTTATATAGACACCGGAGAGGGTTAGGGTTACACAAGGTCGGTTACAAAGGAGGAGATATTCATATCCGTACTGCCTAGCTTGCCTTCCACGCCAAGTAGAGTCCCATCCGGACACGAGACGAGGTCTTGAATCTTGTATCTTCATAGTCCAATAGTTCGGCCAAAGGATATAATCCGGCTGTCCGGAGACCCCCTAATCCAGGACTCCCTTAGTAGCCCCTGAACCAGGCTTCAATGACGATGAGTTCGGCGTGCAGTATTGTCTTCAGCATTGCAAGGCGGGTTCCTCCTCCGAATACACCCTGGAAGAATTTAAATACAAGGATAGTGTCCGACCCTGCAAAATAAGTTCCACATACCACCGTAGAGAGAATAATATTTCCACAAATCTAATTTGCTGACTTGTTTTGGCAACACGACATTATGTCATGGCCCGGTGATTATTCGAACCGTTTCCTTTAACTAGCCCTGCACAAACGCGAGGCAGTTTTTTGACGCGTCTTGTCAAAGCAGAGATCGTGTCCCCTTATCACGGGATTCTCATCAATACGGGCATGGGTAACCCAACCGCGCCATTGATTATGGTGCTTGGAGGATAAGCGAGTTTCACCAGGCTAGTGGGGACGCATAGTTTCGTTCGCCCATATAAAGGGATAAGGATTCACCTTCCCATCCATGCCTTCTCCCTCCTTTGCTCATCCATTTTCGCACACTCAAGCTCCAGCGCCCAAGTCGCATTTCCCACCTCAACCTTCTCCAACCATGTCCGGAGCGGGAGGCAGGTGGATGGTCTCCTCCGTCATGGAGGGACACATCAAGAAGCTGAGGAGAGCCGGATACCTGCCCGATGACATCGCACACCGGCTCCCAGATAAGGGGCAGCTCATCCCCACCCCCAGGCCCCATGAGAGGGTAGTGTTCCTTACCCATTTCCTCCGCAGAATGGGATTCCCTCTCCACCCATTCGTCCAGGGGCTCATGTTTTACTACGGCCTGGATTTCCACAATCTGGCCCCGAACTTCATCCTCAACGTCTCGGCGTTTATCGTCGTGTGCGAGGCCTTCCTCCGCATCAAGCCCCACTTCGGCTTATGGCTGAAGACCTTCAATGTCAAGCCGAAGGTAGTGAGCGGCCGCCAGGCGGAGTGCGGAGGCGCCATGGTGGGCAAGATGCCCAACGTCACATGGCTCGAGGGCTCCTTTGTGGAGACCGTAAAGGGGTGGCAATCGGGTGGTTCTACATCACCGAGCCGCATGACCCTAAATGGGCAGCGACCCCCGAGTTCCGATCTGGCATCCCCACGCGTCTCACCTCCTGGCAAGAGAAGGGCCTGTCCTGGGGTAGTTCGGGAGAGCTGACCGGACTCCAAACATGTATTCAAAACATGGTGAACAAGAAGCTCAAACTCATCAACGTAGTCCAGGTCATGCTCATCCGCCGGATCCTTCCGTGCCAACAACGGGCTTTCAACTTGTGGGAGTTCGACCCGGCCCAGCACCGAACTCTAAACAGGCTCTTCGACACAACTCACGAGGATGCCTGGAAGGTGCTATTCAAGGGTGCCGAGGTTCCCCCTCCCACTATTGAGGATCACGGATTCTGCGCGAAGCGCCAAGCCAACGCGGTAAGTTGTTTTACCTCTCACAGGATACTTGTTTTTCATAGTTTGACTCTATGCGGGATCTAAGCTCCTGTACCTTTGACAGGACTGGCAGGAGACGGCCGGACAGATCGACTGTCCGGCTCCTTTGCCCGAAGGCCCAGCAGACGCTCTCCTGACGAAGATGCTGACTCCGGCTCCTTACAAGGTGCCGGAGAAGACCAAGAAGGCCAAGGGAACCGGAAAGAGTTCCCAACGCCAGGCATCATCGGACTCATCGTCTGATAACTCTACGACACACTCCTCCCCCGAAGACGAGGAGGAAGAAGAAGAAGACGCTCCCCCTTCAGTTGGGGGAGACAAGAAAAGGAAGACTGCCCCAACTGGGGAGGCCGAAGGGTCCAAGAAGGGAAGGACTCTTCTTCTGGACAGTTCCAACACCGCCGCCGAAGGCGAAGACGAGTGGCTGCTCAGGGCCAAGCCCCTGGTGAAGTTGTAAGTATTCGAATACCAGAGTAACTCATAGCATTCCTTTGTCGCACTGCTTCTCCTAACGCCGAATATGATTATGCAGGCCGCCACAAGCCCGTATCGATGTATCGTCGGACGGCTCCCTGGGCTCGTCCGATATGGATAGCGATCCACTTCCGACCGCCACCTCCCCTTGCCCTGCGGACGACGCCGAGGTATTATCTCAAGAGGCACCGGGTCGAGGGGAGACAGTCCCAGAGGCGCCTCAAGGTGACCTTTCGGACTCCGGGAGTAGAGGGAACAAGGCCCCTGAGGGCTCCGAGTTCGGCCCTCAGCCGAACACCGCGCTGGAACCTCCAGTGGTTCCGGGCTCGGGCAGGCGGCCTCCTTCCAAGAGGGGCAAGACGCCTATGCCGGTGAAAATTGTCCATCCAGAGGCGCCGGACAATCTGCTGGGAGCGCTTCGCAGCACTTCCATCGACGAGGAGCACCGTACTATTATGAGTGCGGTGGTCCAGAAGGTTCAGTCCGCCAAGAGCGGATTGACTGAAGCCTGTGCCAGCCTTCTAACAGGCTTTGAGGTAAGTTTTTAAAATATAGGAAAAATATTACTGCGTAGACAATAGCCCCTGATGCTCTGTTTGGTGTTCACAAAGAAAAGCCGAATAGAGGATCAAAAAATATCGCAGGAGTCTAATATAGGTATGTCAATATGCGTATGCAGGCTTCACTGCTGGCATCTGCCGCACTGACTGCGGAGATCGCCGCATTGAAGCAGGACCTTAAACGGTCCAAGGACGAGCTCGGCCTTGCCAAGAGGCAGCTCAAGGAGAACAAAGGTAAGTAGTACCTAGTCTATGGAGATGTATAAAAAGAATGCGATTGCAAAATGATAGGATCATCATGAATTTGCCAGGGGCCACGACCGAAGTGGCGACCCTAAAGCAAGCGCTGTCCGAGGCCGAAGATAAGGCGGCCAAGGAGCGCATCAAGCGGGATAGGCAAGAGGCTCGGGTGGGCGAGGTGCAACAAGAGCTCCAGGCTCTCGTGACGAAGCACAAGGCGTTGGAGCTTGACTCGAAGACGCGAGAGTCTGAGCTTGCCGCGGCCCTCAAGAGCGCAAAGAGTGCCAAGGCCGAAGCCCAAAAGGCCCTCCAAGAGATTGACGCGACGAAGAAATAGCGGCGAGTAAGGCATTCTATATTCAAAGCAAGCATGTGAGAGTAAATTACCTATTACTTGCCCAAATCCGGAGCTCTCCAGGAGCATTCGAAGATTTGCCCCGCAGCGTGTCGGATGCCGCACAGTTTTACCAGCCCGAGGAGGGGAGGTCAACGGAGAAGCTGTTCTGGTCTCAATATACTGGGACCGAACACCCGATGCCTCTGAGCGACCAGCTAAAGCAGCTGGTCGAGCTACACAAGGCGGTCGAACAGGCCATGAAGGGCCTTATAGTCCGGCTATGGCCTGGCGACGCCCTTCTGAACAGCTACTTCGGCCTGGTGAGGCGGCTTGTGGATGTCTGCCGTCGGCTGGAAGTCATCAAGTGGTTCGTCTGCATCAAAGGTGCACACTGGGCTTTCGCCCGTGTGAAGGTGCAATGGGCCAAGCTAGACGCCGTGAAGCTGATCAAGGAAGGACCGCCGCAGGGCAAGGAGCATCGCACCCCCGAAATTTATTATGAGGGTGTCCTGAAGGGTGCCCGTCTTTTAGCGGACTAATGTACAAAGGATGTAATATTTGAGTAAACTTGCTCGTGTGATCCTGTATGATGAAAACTTGTTTCATATGCGCTATGCAAAGCTTGTTTGAATTTAAAATATTACCTTCTGTTTGGCTGTTTATCCAATCTGAGAGATGGCTAGTCCTCGGCTTCTTCCCCCATGCCGCGAGAGCTGGGGTGTTCGGGATAAACCTGAGCACTCTTGTTCCCATTTTTGGGTCATTCGAGGGAGGTGCTCAGCACAGCGAACAAGGCAACCGGACTAATAATGCTTTATCACTCTCACTTAGCCACAGAATTCTGTAATTTTAAATTTTGGTGAAGCCCCTGGTATTCGGAAGGCCGAATTCGGGGCGCGATACACGCCTTTAAGCCGGACAGGACCGGCTCCTCGCTCTAAGTGGCATAAGTCTTTAGGGACTCGAAACCTCGCCGAACAGCGACCAGTCTCTCGCCTTATCATGACAGTCAGTTTTAGCTTTCTCGACCGAGGTGCTTAGCCCAGCAGAACCGAGGCACAATCGCAGTAGTTCTCCTAGTGCTACCTTAGCCGGTAGAGCGGAACGTAAGGTACCAAAACATTGGAGCTGGGCAAACCCAACATTTGACCAAAGACATGATTCGGAGCTGATGCGTATAATGCTATAAGTTCGGGGTGCCGCACTTGTGAAAGTTTTCGGACTTCTCACACCATATTGTGGGGTACTTAAGCCCCTGGTGTATTGGCCATACCAAAGTGTACGGTTGCAAGGCGTCATTAATGAACACATATATAAAAAAGAAGAATGAAATAATAGTCTTAATGATATGCATTGTTTATTCAAAAAGGTGCATTAAAGCAGAATGATACAGATAGTGCGATAAGCAAAAAGTAGGACTATGTCCCTTCCAAGGGCAAGCTGAGGAATAGTATTAAAGAAAATATTTCACTCATTATCGTAATCCACCTGGGAGTTCCGTGGTGTGACGTAGCTTTCTGCCTCCTTGGTTGCTGCATCATGTGTTCGGCAATCATGCTGCCGGACAGGGTTTCCGGAGATTAAAGTCCTGAAAGAGAAAAATAACAAAGCGGGAAGCCCCTAGTGCGGTTTAGGCCGCGTATTGGGGCGTGTCGTAGTTGTGCCCCCCTCCCCGCCTATGCCCATGGTATTTTTAATGCGTAATTATGTACGCGTGGCACGAATTTCGCCGTTTGGCTAGGACTGGGGTGGGGGCCGCATTGCCTCGTGAGCGCAGGTCGTGCCAGGCGGTCTAGTTGCTGATTACCCCGAGCGCGCTTGAAGGTGTCTGGGTCTTAAAACACCGAACTGGTGGATTGCCTTGAAAGGCTACTTTGCGCTTCTGCTGCGAGGGCCGCAGTGTGCTCCTCTGTGCGGAGAGAGCGCTCTGTGTTTCCATTAACTGTGATGACCCCCCGCGGTCCTGGCATCTTGAGCTTGAGGTATGCATAATGCGGTACCGCATTGAATCTCGCAAATGCGGTTCGCCCGAGCAGTGCATGATAGCCACTGTGGAACAGGACTATATCGAAGATTAATTCTTCGCTTCGGAAGTTATCCGGGGATCCGAAGACCACTTCCAGTGTAATTGAGCTTGTGCAATGGGCCTCTACACCTGGAATGACGCCTTTAAAGGTCGTTTTTGTGGGTTTGATCCTTGAGGGGTCTATACCCATTTTGCGCACTGTGTCCTGATAAAGCAGGTTCAGGCTATTGCCTCCATCCATAAGGACTCGAGTGAGGTGAAATCCGTCAATGATTGGGTCTAGGACTAGTGCGGCAAATCTGCCATCACGGATACTAGTGGGGTGGTCCCTGCGATCGAAGGTGATCGGACAGGAGGACCATGGGTTGAATTTTGGGGCGACTGGCTCCAACGCATATATGTCCCTGAGCGCACGCTTCCGCTCCCTCTTGGGGATGTGGGTTGCGTATATCATGTTCACCGTCCGCGCTTGTGGGGGGAACCTCCTCTGTCCTCCGGTGTTCGGCTACCGGGGCTCTTCCTCGTCATGGCTATGTGGCCCCTTATCTTTGTTTTTGGCAATTAACTTGCCGGCCTACTTGAATACCCAACAATCCCTATTGGTGTGGTTGGCTGGCTTGTCGGGGGTGCCGTGTATTTGACACGAGTGATCGAGTATGCGGTCCAAACTGGACGGGCCCGGAGTGCTTCTTTTAAATGGCTTTTTCCGCTGACCGGGTTTAGAGCCTTTGAATCCGGCATTGACTGTCGTATCCTCGGTATTGTCGCAGTTAATGCGGCGCTTATGTTTATTTCGACATGACCTGCCATTGCCGTCCTTGGTATCCGAAGTACCACGGTTCTTTGATATGTTATTACTGCGAGCCAGCCAGCTGTCTTCTCCCGCACAAAAGCGGGTCATGAGTGTCGTGAGGGCTGCCATAGATTTCGGCTTTTCCTGACCAAGGTGCCGGGCTAGCCACTCGTCGAGGATGTTGTGTTTGAAAGCTGCTAGGGCCTCTGCATCTGGACAGTCGACGATTTGATTTTTCTTTGTTAGGAACCGAGTCCAGAATTGCCTGGCCGATTCTTCTGGCTGCTGAATTATGTGGCTAAAGTAATCGGCATCTGGTGGTCGCACATAAGTGCCCTGAAAGTTGTCAAGGAATGCGGCCTCCAGATCTTCCCAACACCTAATGGACTTTGCTGGCAAGCTGTTAAGCCAATGTCGCGCTGGTCCTTTGAGCTTTAGTGGGAGGTATTTGATGGCGTGTAAGTCATCACCGCGGGCCATGTGGATGTGGAGGAGGAAATCCTCGATCCATACCGCAGGATCTGTTGTGCCGTCGTATGATTCTATATTTACGTGTTTGAAACCCTCTGGGATTTGATGATCCATGACTTCGTCTGTGAAGCATAAGGGGTGTGCGGCGCCTTTGTATTGGAATATATCGTGATGCAGCTCGAATGGGTCTTGCCCGTTGTGTTCGGCCCGACCGGATTTACTTTTGCTATATCCGGCGTGACGTTTATCATCTCGCATAGTGGCGCGTCCTCGTGATCTGTAGATCGATCTTGCATGCTTTGCTTTGCCCTCCAATACATCTCGCAGGTCTGGCGTATTTCCCCATGCCTTTTTATTTTAATGATGTCGGGGTGCGGGCTGAGTTTTTGGCTGGAATGCCTCTCTATCACGGCCACGAGGTGGCCAATCAGCCGCGTCATACGCTTCTTCCTCCAGTCGGGGTAGCAACCTGCATTTTGGGTAACTCTTGGAGGGGCGTTCGAGTTTATATTCCTCGGCCGCGAGGACTTCAGTCCATCTGTCAGCTAGCAGATCTTGATCAGCTTGAAGCTCCTGCTGCTTTTTCTTAAGGCTATTTGCCATGGCCATAAGCCTGTGTTTGAAGCACTCTTGTTCGACGGGATCCTCTGGCACGGCGAATTCTTCATCGCCGAGGCTTCCCTCGTCTTCGGAGGGGCATGTAATTATCATCCTCCGCCTCTCCATCTGCCGCTCTCTCAGGAGGGCTGGTTCCTCCATCTTCCTACTCTAAATATTGCTAGAGGGGATTGTTGTTGTCTTCGGCACTATGCGGAGTGTTATTATCTCTTGTGACGGTATTACCACTTTTGCTTTGGCGGGACTTAGAGCGGCGCTGCTGACGTCGGTCCTTGGGTTGCTTCTTGGAGGGGTCAGCTGTAACACCCTCGATGCGACTATAGCTCCCACGTGTCGAGGCACGACTTAGAGACATAATCGCATTGAAGGCATATGTCACAAGTTAGGCAATCTTCACAACATCCCATGAATTATATAGATAATAAAAGGGGAGACAACATAGTTGGCTTACACTCGCCACGTCAATCAAGTACATAAATAACATTACATCTTTCAAACACTCATGGCCCGACTACGGCGCCAAAATAAAAGATAACCCAACATGCGACACGGTCCCGATCACCCCAACTGGGCACCACTACTGATCATCAGGAAAGGAAACATAGTATCGTTGAGAGTCCTCGTCGAACTCCCACTTGAGCTCGAGCGCGTCACCTGGAGCGGAATCATCAGGCCCTGCATCTGGTATAATAGAAATCTGTGAGCCACAGGGACTCAGCAATCTCGCACCCTCGCGATAAAGACTATTTAAGCTTATAGGTAAGGCAAGGTAAATATGTGGAGCTGCAGCAAGCGACTAGCAAATATGGTGGCTATCCTGTTCGCAAAAGAGAGCGAGAAGAGGAGGCAAGGCGTGAGCGAGAAACTAGAGAGCAACCTGCGCAAGCATTACTCCAACACCGTGTCCACTTCCCGGACTCCGCCGAGAAGAGGCCATCACGGTAACACACTCAGTTGATTCATTTTAATTAAGTTAAGGTTCAAGTTGTCTACAACCGGACATTAACAAATTCCCATCTGCCCATAACCGCGGGCACGGCTTTCGAAAGTTCAAATCCCTGCAGGGGAGTCCCAACTTAGCCCATGACAAGCTCTCACGGTCAAAGAAGGAATAGACCTCCTCCCGAGACGTTCCGATCAGACTCGGTATCCCGGTTCTTCAAGAGAACTCCGACAATGGTAAAACAAGTCCAGCAACACCACCCGTTGTGCCGACAAATCCCGATAGGAGCTGCACATATCTCGTTCTCAGGGCACACCGGATAAGCTAAGCGTACGGGAGCCAACGTAACCCAAGTTGCCAAGGGACGGCCCCGCACGGTGCTCTAGGTTGGACCAACACTCAGAGGAGCACTGGCTCGGGGGTTTAAAATAAGATGACCCTTGAGTCCGCGAAACCGAAGGGAAAAGGCTAGGTGGCAAATGGTAAAACCAAGGTTGGGCATTGCTGGAGGAGTTTTATTCAAGGCGGACTGTCAAGGGGTTCCCATTATAACCCAACCGCGTAAGGAACGCAAAATCCGGGAACATAATACCGATATGATGGAAACTAGGGCGGCAAGAGTGGAAACAAACACTAGGCGAGAGGCCGAGCCTTCCACCCTTTACCAAGTATATAGATGCATTAAGATAACAAGATAAAAAATAATTATATCCCAACAAGTAAATAATGTTCCAACAAGGAACGGCCTCCAATCTTCACCTGCAACTAGCAATGCTATAAGAGGGGCTGAGCAAAGCGGTAACATAGCCAATCAACGGTTTGCATAGGACATGGTGGATTACAGGTTTGACATGGCAATTTGGGAGGCTTGAAAGCAAGTGGTAGGCATCGTAGCATTGGCATAGCAAAAGAGCGAGCAATCTAGCATAGCAAAGATAGTAGTGATTTCGAGAGTATGATCATCTTGCCTGCAAAGTTGTCAGAGTTGACTGGATCCTCGAAAGCAAACTCAACGGGCTCCTCGTTTGCGAACTCGTCTCCCGGATCTACGCAAATAAGACAAACAAGCAAACAGAACACAATCAACCACGTGCAAGGATCAAACAATATGATGCAAGGATGGTATGCTATGCGGGATGCGATGCGGGATGCATATGCAAGATTTGACAAGGAATGAATGAACCTGGCCTCAACTTGGAAAACCAAGTGTACCATTGGAAAGATGAGATGAAATCGATAGAAAACGATATAAAGAACGCCGGAATCGGAGTTACGGTTTGGAAATGGCAAGCAATTCAAATATGACACCCGTCTGCGATTTACAGCAAGTAGCCATCTAAATGCAATGAGATGAACATGCTACAGCACCCAAACATGGCAAAAAAATACATGGAAGGGATGCATTCATGATGCTTAACAAAAGTCTAGCACTGAGCTATGGCCAATTCATCCATTAACAGGTTCAAACAAGCATGGCAAAAATGCATATGGCAAACAGATTTCAGACTTTGTGAAATTAACACTTGTCTGGAATTTCAGATCAGATAGCACTCTTCGGAGCAACAAAACTACATGCTACGTGACCCAAACATGGCAAAGTAAAGCATGGCATGGAGATACTCAAAGAGCTTAACAAAAGTCCCTTAGTGACCTTGAGCCAAAAGGGATCAGAAAATACAATTGCAAGCATGTGAACATAGCAAAAGCATAATCAGTTTTCAGACTTAGTGAAAACTGGAGCATGCTGAAAACAGATATCAAGTAGGCATGTTTACGAGCTCGATGCACTCACTATGGAGCAAGTCATGATAATATAAGAATACACCCATCAAGAATACACAAAATGCAAGCTAGACATGGCAAGAACAATAGCATAGCATGCACGGATCAACTACAACATCATCGGCAAAATCGCTAACAAGTAGACAATCTGCCCAGATTCACGAAGTAGCAAAAGTAGAGATCGATTGACTCAAGCTAGGGTGCTCCATAATTTCAAACAAAGACATGGATGGATATATAACTACAAGATTAACAAAACATCCTTACTGATCATCCTCAAAAGAGGCACGGATCACTAGGAAACAACATGAACATATGGCCATATGAAATAAACAGCTCAAGGACTTAGTGGAAATGTCCCTGAAATCAGCATTACCAAGTACCTCACTTTGCAAGCTTGTGCTAGTCACCACACACATCACAAAAATACATGGGTTGCACCTCTGGAAAGAGGGAAAAACCCTTAACAAAACATATGTAGAACTTATGGGCATAACATGCACACAATAATCATGGCAAAAATGACAAATATATAAAAGGAGTAGCAGATCTGACAATTATCTCAAGTAGCCCTCTTCTCACAGTATTTCGGGCATCCAGATGAACTCAAATGAAAATGTTTCAATGTAATGAAATGATGTACTCTCTGAGATGAACTTTTTGATATGCTATATGCCCAAAACAGAGCTACGGATGCAAAGTTATAGCATGATGAAGATGAGCATATGAACTAGGGTTTCGGGAGAAAGTCAACGGACTAGATCAATATCTGGATCCGGATCGGCGCGGATTACGAGGATCGCCGGAAACACTGTTCACCGGGGGCGGAGACGGCGTCGGAGCTCAGAGTAGGGGAGGCCGGAGCTCGCCGGACGGCGAGGTGGCCGCGGTGGAGCTCGGCTCCGGGCGAGGGGAGGCGAGGCCGAGGCGGCGGCGGAGTGGCGAGGCGCGGCCGGGCGGCGGAGTGGGCCGGGAGGCGGCGGAGGTCGGCGCCGGCGGAGATCCGGCGGGCGGCGGCCGGTGGGCGAGGCGGCGAGCCAAGGAGGCAGGCGGCGGCGGCGTTCGGGCCCTCGGGGGCCGGCGATGGGCTCCCCTGGCCACGCGATGGGGGAGGCGGCCGGGCCACTCGGGCAGCGACACGTGGCGGCGGCGGCAGGTCGGACACGTCCGGCCCAAATCATACGTGTCCGGCGGCGAGAGGTGGGAGGAGACTAGGTTAGGGTTGGAAATGACCCGAAATTTTGGGGAGGGACCTATTTATAGAGGTAGGAGGAGTTAGGAAGCTCCAAATGAGGTGCGGTTTTCGGCCACGCGATCGTGATCGAACGATCTAGATGATGGAGAGGGTTTAGGTGGGTTTTGTGCCAAAATGGAGGGGTGTTGGGCTGCAACACGCACGAGGCCTTTTTGGTCCCTCGGTTAACCGTTGGAGTATCAAACGAAGTCCAAATGGTACGAAACTTGACAGGCGGTCTACCGGTAGTAAACCAAGGCCGCTTGGCATGTCTCGGTCCAATCCGGAAATGTTTAATCCCCACACACGAAAGAAAGGTAGAAATGACCACCGGAGGAGAACGGAGTGCCGGAATGCAAAACGGACAACGGGGAAAATGCTCGAATGCATGAGATGAACACGTATGCAAATGCAATGCACATGATGACATGATATTAGATGCATGACAACGACAACAACACACAGAGACAAAAACCCGAACCCGAGAAAATAAAATAACTTAACGCCAGAAACGGCAAGAGTTGGAGTACAAATTGGGAAAGTTACATCCGGGGTGTTACATCAGCCTCCGTTATCTCGTCGCCATTGCCTTCTATGGGTGTGTCCACCACGTATATATCGTATGATGAGGTGGCTGTCCAGTGCCCTGTGGGCAGTGGTTCCTCTTCATCTCCCGCATCGTCGTCCATACCGTCGATGTCTTTGGAGTCAAAGTCGAGCATGTCGGTTAAGTCCTTGACAGTGGCTACTAAGTGGGTGGTGGGTGGGCCGCGAATTTCTTCATCGTCCGCATCCTAATCCTGCCGGACCTAGTTCCGCCAGGATCCTCCTGACAAGGAGAGAGACCTTAATGAGTTCAGTATGTCGCCAAGGGGCGAGTGCTGAAAAATATCTGCGGAGGTAAACTCCATGATCGGCGCCCAATTGGATTCGCTAGGAATGGGCGCAGGCGGTTCGGAGTCCGTGGCCGGAGAAGGATCCGACAGTTTGACAACACGGCTCTCGTGCAGGGTAAGGTCGATGTCAGGCTCGATCACCGATGAGGATAAGGCTTCCGTGGCGGGGTCCATCCACCCGTCCATGGATGGCACAACTAGCTCCGAATTGAGGGTCGGAGCGGCTGCCGGTACGGTCTCCTGAACACCGTCTGATGGTAGAGCTAAATCGTACTCATCATGACTACGTGACGCACAAGGCAGAGGCTCGAATCCGTCGAAGATCAAGTCTCCGCGGATATCGGCCGTGTAGTTTAAGCTTCCAAACCTGACCTGGTGGCTAGGGGCGTAACTCTCGATCTGCTCCAGATGGCCAAGTGAGTTGGCCCGCTGTGTGAAGCCACTTGTCGGTGTCAAAACCGGTGGATCTCGGGTAGGGGGTCCCAAACTGTGCGTCTAGGTGGATGGTAACAGGAGGCAGGGGACACAATGTTTTACCCAGGTTCGGGCCCTCTTGATGGAGGTAAAACCCTACGTCCTGCTTGATTAATATTGATGATATGGGTAGTACAAGAGTATATCTACCACTAGATCAGAGAGGCTAAACCCTAGAAGCTAGCCTATGGTATGATTGTTGTTCGTCCTACGGACTAAAACCCTCCGGTTTATATAGACACCGGAGAGGGCTAGGGTTACACAGAGTCGGTTACAATGGTAGGAGATCTACATATCCACATCTCCAAGATTGCCTTCCACGCTAAGAAAAGACCCTTCCGGACACGGGACGAAGTCTTCAATCTTGTATCTTCATAGTCTAGGAGTCCGGCCGAAGGTATAGTCCGGCTATCTGGACACCCCCTAATCCAGGACTCCTTCAGTAGCCCCCGAACCAGGCTTCAATGACGACGAGTCCGGCGCGCAAATTGTCTTCGGCATTGCAAGGCGGGTTCTCCTCCAAATTCTGTGTACCTATTGAATAGTGTCCGGTTTCTTGTAAATGTAGTGCCCCTTGGCTTCTACACCCAATAATGGTCGTCTTCCACGTGTCAAACGAATATGAAAAGTCAGGGTGTTTTCTTTATATTTAAACCCCTAGTCGCGTGAATGAGCCGCCTATTTAAGGGGACGAGGATTTAGATCCAAACCACACCTTCTCCCCTCCACGAGTATTCATCAGAGCTTATCCGACAGAGGTCCATTCTATCATGGCCGGCCGCCGCAGCTCCTCCTCTCGCCCTTCCAGCCCTCAGCCTGGAGATTGGAAGAGGTGCTCCATCCCGCACAGCGAGCTAGCGACGCTCCAGACCAAGGGATTTCTCCCCCCGGCCTATATGGTCCCGGTTCGAGTCGGACTTGCCACCTATAATGGCGGAGAGCCAGCGGAGAGCGCCCCCAATCCCTCCAAAAGAGAGCGGGTATGCCTTGTCCCTTACTTAAAAAGAGGGCTCGGATTTCCAATTCATCCATTTCTCGGGTCTCCTAGAGTCCTATGGCCTCCAGCTGCACAACCTCACGCCTGCCTCCATATTGCATATCGCGGGCTTCGTAGCCCTTTGCGAGCTATTTTTGGGCTGCGAGGCTCATTTCGCGCTGTGGAAAAGGCTATTCTGCCTTGTGCCCCGTTCTCAGAAGGGGTCAATATATCAAGTGGGCGGAGCCGAAGTGTGGCGCATCGCCGGGACCGGATATCTATCCGGAACCCAAAAGAAGGCGTTCGAGGACTGGCCCTCGAAATGGTTTTATATAGAGGACGTCCCGCTGCCGGATCCTATCCTGATCGGCCTCTCTGAGTTCGACAGTGCTCCCCTAAAGAAGCGCCTAAGCTGGAGTCCACGGAGCCCTCAGAGGGAAAGCGACAAGGACGTTCTTTACCTGATGGGCCGAATAAGATTGTTAGCCCATTTCGGACTGACCATGATCGGGGTCATGGCCGCATGCATCATGCGAGGGGTGCAACCGCTCCAGTATAGAGGCCACCCCATGTCGGATTTCAACGGGGAGGACGACGCCACCCGCCACGGCCGTAAGGGGCCGGATTCGGCTGTCGCTCTAATAAAGACCTTGTCCGCTTTGTACAAGGGAGAAGAGGAGGAATTTCTCCACGTCAACCCACAGGGTGGATTTTCTATGTATAATCCCCCAAGTTGGGTAAGTGGACACTTTTACCTGCCCATCCATTTTATATTCCCATCGTTAAATATTCAGTCTAACGATTTCAATGCAGGAACTGCGCCAAGCTGTTAAAGAAATAAGCAGTCCTCCTCCACAACCCGAGGATCTGGGACGGTCGCTCGACCCGGCCTCTCAAGAGGATCCAGACTTATCTGTGGAGCTGATTGATGGGGTGTTTCATCAATTGAGCAAGGACAACGCCTTGGTGGCCATCACGGCCGATTACCCAGGGCTACTCCCAGCCTCACAGGTAACTGAGACCGAAGTCCCAGCACTTTGAAAAGGGATCTATCCTCGCATATTTTCGATTGTCGTATGACAATCGTGTTTTGCAGGGGAAGTCCTTGAGACGGGAGGCCGAGCCTGCGGCGACTGGCCAACGAGGGGCGGCAAGGCCCCGCGGGCTGAAAAGAAGTGCGGTCCGTACTGAGACGCCGGCGCAAAGGTATAGCGCGCCATCTTATTCCCAGGTGTTATTCCTTCAAGGCATACTAACGCTCGTGCTCTCTTTAGGATGAAGAGACCTCGCCGGACTATATCCGGAGAGGTTGCCAACCGCGCCTCCACCAGCCAGGCTCCAAAGCCTGGTCCAGAAGCGGAGGCGAACACGAGGCACGCACCGGACGCTCCTCCGACAGAGGATGCAGACAGGCTGTCTGCCACCAATTCCGGGGTGGAGAGTGCCATGAACCACAGGCGTCGCCGGACAGTTCTTCGCGACGCTTGTTTCTCCAAAGAGGCATTGGATGCCTTCAATTCGGGAGATGCGTACCTCCGTGCCGCTCAAAATGGTCTAGCCAGAGCCACGGAGCAATATGTAAAAGACATATGGGTAAGAAAATTTTGGTAATTATATATATACCAGTAGCCCCCGAGACTTGAAACAGTTAGAATAACTGATTAAGGATCATTTCTTATGCAGGTTCTTACAGAAAAGAATACCCTACTGTCCCAGGAGCTGGAAGAGTGCAAAGCCCAACTTGAGGCAGCACTAGCCGCGGCAGGGGAGCCCAGGAGACCCCCTCTGGTAATATACGCCTCGAAAGGTAAGTATTTTGCGAAGTGCGGCGTGGGTGCAAATCTGACAAATGAAATTGCAGATGGCACTGGATTAAATCCGGAAGAGCAACAACTCCGACGCCAGCTGAAGGCTGGTGAGAGCGTGCTGACAAAGGTGAGGCGGGAGAAGAACGATCTCCAATATGCCAACACCAAGCTGGGCGTTGAACTGAAGGATGTTCGTGCCCAGCTGTTGGACTCCGTGAAGGAGAATCTGCGGCTTCGACGCGGCATATATAGTAAGTGCTTAAACGAACTTTGAAAAAAGAGTTCAGTGAGGAAGTCGACTAACAGAGTAATGTCTGTAGGTATGCTAACAGGTCGTCCTACGGAGGAAATGCCCAGTTCTACGGGTGACCTTCTTCCCGAGATCCTCTAGAGTCGACCTGCAGGCATGCAAGCTTGAGTATTCTATAGTCTCACCTAAATAGCTTGGCGTAATCATGGTCATAGCTGTTTCCTGTGTGAAATTGTTATCCGCTCACAATTCCACACAACATACGAGCCGGAAGCATAAAGTGTAAAGCCTGGGGTGCCTAATGAGTGAGTCGATGAGTATGACAACCGGCAGGAGCCATAGGAGTTGTCTTTATTTTTGTATGACCTGCGTGTCATTGAGAAACGCCATGTAAATTACTTTACTTTATTGCTAAACGTGTTAGCCATAGTAGTAGAAGTAATAGTTGGCGAGCAACTTCATGGAGACACGATGATGGAGATCATGATGATGGAGATCATGGTGTCATGCCGGTGACAAGATGATCATGGAGCCCCAAGATGGAGATCAAAGGAGCTATGTGATATTGGCCATATCATGTCACTATTATTATTTGATTGCATGTGATTTTATCATGTTTTTGCATCTTGTTTACTTAGAACGGCGGTAGTAAATCAGATGATCCCTCATGATAATTTCAAGAAAGTGTTCCCCCTAACTGTGCACCGTTGCGACAGTTCGTTGTTTCGAAGCACCACGTGATGATCGGGTGTGATAGATTCCAACGTTCACATACAATGGGTGTAAGACAGATTTACACATGCAAACACTTAGGTTGACTTGACGAGCCTAGCATGTACAAACATGGCCTCGAAACACAGAATACCGAAAGGTCGAGCATGAGTCATATAGAAGATACGATCAACATGAAGATGTTCACCGATGTTGACTAGTCCGTCTCACGTGATGATTGGACACGACCTAGTTAACTCGGATCATGTTATACTTAGATGACTGGAGGGATGTCTATCTAAGTGGTAGTTCATTATACAATTTGATTAGATGAACTTAATTATCATGAACTTAGTCTAAAATCTTTACAATATGTCTTGTAGATCAAATGGCCAACGTTGTCCTCAACTTCAACGCGTTCCTAGAGAAAACCAAGCTGAAAGACGATGGCAGCAACTATACGGACTGGGTCCGGAACCTGAGGATCATCCTCATAGCTGCCAATAAAGAATATGTCCTACAAGCACCGCTAGGTGACGCACCCGTCCCACAGAACCAAGACGTTGTGAACGCTTGGCAGACACGTGCTGATGATTAATCCCTCGTTTAGTGCGGCATGCTTTACAGCTTAGAACCGGGGCTCCAAAAGCGTTTTGAGCGACACAGAGCATATGAGATGTTCGAAGAGCTGAAAATGGTTTTCCAAGATCATGCCCGGGTCGAGAGATATGAAGTCTCCGACAAGTTCTTCAGCTGTAAGATGGAGGAAAATAGTTCTGTCAGTGAGCACATACTCACTATGTCTGGGTTACATAACCGCTTAACTCAGCTGGGAGTTAATCTCCCGGATGACGCGGTCATTGACAGAATCCTTCAGTCGCTTCCACCGAGCTACAAGAGCTTTGTGATGAACTTCAATATGCAGGGGATGGAAAAGACCATTCCTGAAGTATTTGCAATGCTGAAATTAGCAGAGGTAGAAGTCAAAAAGGACCATCAAGTGTTGATGGTGAATAAAACCACTAAGTTCAAGAAAGGTAAGGGTAAGAAGAACTTCAAGAAGGATGGCAAGGGAGTTGCCGCACCCGGTAAGCAAGCTGCCGGGAAGAAGCCAAAGAATGGACCCAAGCCCGAGACTGAGTGTTTTTTTTGCAAGAGAAGTGGTCACTGGAAGCGGAACTGCCCCAAATACTTAGCGGACAAGAAGGCCGGCATCACAAAAGGTATATGGGATATACATGTAATTGATGTGTACCTTACCAGTACTCGTAGTAGCTCCTGGGTATTTGATACCGGTGCAGTTGCTCACATTTGTAACTCAAAGCAGGAGCTGCGGAATAAACGGAGACTGGCGAAGGACGAGGTGACGATGCGCGTCGGGAATGGTTCCAAGGTCGATGTGATCACCGTCGGCACGCTACCTCTACATTTACCTACGGGATTAGTTTTGAACCTTAATAATTGTTATTTAGTGCCAAGTTTGAGCATGAACATTGTATCAGGATCTCGTTTAATACGAGATGGCTACTCATTTAAATCCGAGAATAATGGTTGTTCTATTTATATGAGAGATATGTTTTATGGTCATGCTCCTATGGTGAATGGTTTATTCATAATGAATCTCGAGCGTAATGCTACACATATTCATAGTGTGAATAACAAAAGATGTAAGGTTGATAATGATAGTCCCACATACTTGTCGCACTGCCGCCTTGGTTACATAGGTGTCAAACGCATGAAGAAGCTCCATGCAGATGGACTTTTAGAGTCTCTTGATTACGAATCATTTGACACATGCGAACCATGCCTCATGGGTAAGATGACCAAGACTCCGTTCTCAGGAACAATGGAGCGAGCAACCAACCTATTGGAAATCATACATACTGATGTGTGCGGTCCAATGAGTGTTGAGGCTCGTGGTGGCTATCGTTATGTTCTCACCCTCACTGATGACTTGAGTAGATATGGGTATATCTACTTAATGAAACACAAGTCTGAAACCTTTGAAAAGTTCAAGGAATTTCAGAGTGAGGTTGAGAATCAACGTGACAGAAAAATCAAGTTTTTGCGATCAGATCGTGGAGGAGAATACTTGAGTCACGAATTTGGTACACACTTAAGAAAATGTGGAATAGTTTCACAACTCACGCCGCCTGGAACACCTCAGCGTAATGGTGTGTCCGAACGTCATAATCGCACTCTATTGGATATGGTGCGATCTATGATGTCTCTTACCGATTTACCGCTGTCATTTTGGGGTTATGCTTTAGAGACTGCCGCATTCACTTTAAATAGGGCTTCGTCAAAATCCGTTGAGACGACACTGTATGAATTATGGTTTGGGAAGAAGCCTAAGCTGTCGTTTCTAAAAGTTTGGGGATGCGATGCTTATGTCAAGAAACTTCAACCTGAAAAGCTCGAACCCATGTCGGAAAAATGCGTCTTCATAGGATACCCTAAAGAAACTATTGGGTATACCTTCTACCTCAGATCCAAAGGAAAGATCTTTGTTGCCAAGAATGGATCCTTTCTAGAGAAGGAGTTTCTCTCGAAAGAAGTAAGTGGGAGGAAAGTAGAACTTGATGAAGTATTACCTCTTGAACCGGAAAGTGGCGCAACTCAGGAAAATGTTCCTGTGGTGCCTGCACCAATTAGAGAGGAAGTTAATGATGATGATCAAGATACTTCTGATCAAGCTCCTACTGAACTTCGAAGGTCCACAAGGACACGTTCCGCACCAGAGTGGTACGGCAACCCTATCTTGGAAATCATGTTCTTAGACAACGGTGAACCTTCGAACTATGAAGAAGCGATGGCAGGCCCGGATTCCGACAAATGGCTGGAAGCCATGAAATCCGAGATAGGATCCATGTATGAAAACGAAGTATTGACTTTGACTGACTTGCCCGATGATCGGCGAGCCATAGAAAATAAATGGATCTTTAAGAAGAAGACAGACGCGGATGGTAATGTGACCATCCATAAAGCTAGGCTTGTCGCTAAGGGTTATCGACAAGTTCAAGGGGTTGACTATGATGATACATTCTCTCCTGTAGCAAAGCTGAAGTCCGTCCGAATCATGTTAGCAATTGCCGCATACTATGATTATGAGATATGGCAAATGGACGTCAAAACGGCATTCCTTAACGGTTATATGATGCAGCCGAAGGTTTTGTCGATCCTAAGAATGCTGACAAGGTGTGCAAGCTCCAACGCTCGATTTATGGGCTGGTGCAAGCATCTCGGAGTTGGAACATTCGCTTTGATGAGATGATCAAAGCGTTTGGGTTTATGCAGACTTATGGAGAAGCCTGTGTTTACAAGAAAGTGATGGGAGCTCTGTAGCATTTCTCATATTATATGTAGATGACATACTTTTGATGGGAAATGATATAGAGCTTTTGGACAGCATTAAGGCCTACTTGAATAAGAGTTTTTCAATGAAGGACCTTGGAGAAGCTGCTTATATATTAGGCATCAAGATCTATAGAGATAGATCAAGACGCCTCATAGGTCTTTCACAAAGCACATACCTTGATAAGATATTGAAGAAGTTCAATATGGATCAGTCTAAGAAGGGGTTCTTGCCTGTGTTGCAAGGTTTGAAATTGAGCTCAGCTCAATGTCCGACCACGGCAGAAGATATAGAAGAGATGAGTGTCATCCCCTATGCCTCAGCCATAGGTTCTATTATGTATGCCATGCTGTGTACCAGACCTGATGTAAACCTTGCCGTAAGTTTGGTAGGTAGGTACCAAAGTAATCCCGGCAAGGAACACTGGACAGCGGTCAAGAAAATCCTGAAGTACCTCAAAAGGACTAAGGAAATGTTTCTCGTTTATGGAGGTGACGAAGAGCTCGTCGTAAAGGGTTACGTCGAAGCTAGCTTCGACACGGATCTGGATGACTCTAAGTCACAAACCGGATACGTGTATATTTTGAATGGTGGGGCAGTAAGCTGGTGCAGTTGCAAGCAAAGCGTTGTGGCGGGATCTACATGTGAAGCAGAGTACATGGCAGCCTCGGGGGCAGCACACGAAGCAGTCTGGATGAAGGAGTTCATTACCGACCTAGGAGTCATACCCAATGCGTCGGGCCCAATGACTCTCTTCTGTGACAACACTGGAGCTATTGCCCTTGCCAAGGAGCCCAGTTTTCACAGGAAGACCAGGCATAGCAAGCGTCGCTTCAACTCCATTCGTGAAAGTGTTCAAAATGGAGACATAGAGATTTGTAAAGTACATACGGACCTGAATGTAGCAGATCTGTTGACTAAACCTCTCCCTAGAGCAAAACATGATCAACACCAGAATTCCATGGGTGTTCGATTCATCACAATGTAACTAGATGATTGACTCTAGTGCAAGTGGGAGACTGTTGGAAATATGCCCTAGAGGCAATAATAAAATGATTATTATATTTCCTTGTTCATGATAATTGTCTATTATTCATGCTTTAATTGTATTATTCGGAAATCGTAATACATGTGTGAATACATAGACCACAATATGTCCCTAGTGAGCCTCTAGTTGACTAGCTCGTTAATCAACAGATAGTCATGGTTTCCTGGCTATGGACATGGGGATGTCATTGATAACGGGATCACATCATTAGGAGAATGATGTGATGGACAAGACCCAATCCTAAACATAGCACAAGATCGTATAGTTTGTTTGCTAGAGTTTTTCCAATGTCAAGTATCTTTTCCTTAGACCATGAGATCGTGTAACTCCCGGATACCGTAGGAGTGCTCTGGGTGTACCAAACGTCACAACATAACTGGGTGACTATAAAGGTATACTACGGGTATCTCCGAAAGTGTCTGTTGGGTTGACTCAGATCAAGACTGGGATTTGTCACTCCGTATGACGGAGAGGTATCTCTGGGCCCACTCAAAGTGACCAAGTGTCTGGTCACGGGATCATACATTACGGTACGAGTAAAGTGACTTGCCAGTAACGAGATTGAACGAGGTATTGGGATACCGACGATCGAATCTCGGGCAAGTAACGTACCGATTGACAAAGGGAATTGTATAAGGGGTTGCTTGAATCCTCGACATCGTGGTTCATCCGATGAGATCATCGAGGAGCATGTGGGAGCCAACATGGGTGTCCAGATCCTGCTATTGGTTATTGACCGGAGAGCCGTCTCGGTCATGTCTACATGTCTCCCGAACCCGTAGGGTCTACACACTTAAGGTTTGGTGACGCTAGAGTTGTAGAGATATGAATATGCAGTAACCCGAAAGTTGTTCGGAGTCCGGGATGAGATCCTGGATGTCACGAGGAGTTCCGGAATGGTCCGGAGGTGAAGAATTATATATAGGAAGTGCAGTTTCGGCCATCGGGAGAGTTTCGGGGGTCACCGGTATTGTACCGGGACCACCAGAAGGGTCCTGGGGGTCCACCGGGTGGGGCCACCCATCCCGGAGGGCCCCATGGGCCAAAGTGGGGAGGGGAACCAGCCCATAGTGGGCTGGTGCGCCCCCCCTTGGCCCACCCCATGTGCCTAGGGTTGGGAACCCTAGGGTGGGGGGCGCCCCACCTGGCTTGGGGGGCACTCCACCCCTTGGCCGCCCCCCCTAGGAGTTCCCATCTCCTAGGGCCGGCGCACCCCCTAGGGGGCCTAAATAAAGGGGGGAGAGAGGGGCAGCCGCACCCTTGAGTCTTGGTGCCTCCCTCTCCCCTGCTACACCTCTCCCTCTCGCAGTATAACGGCGAAGCCCTGCTGCGGTGACGCCCTGCATCCACCACCACGCCGTCGTGCTGCTGGATCTTCATCAAGCTCTCCTCCCCCCTTGCTGGATTAAGAAGTAGACGTCATGCTGACCGTACGTGTGTTGAACACGGAGGTGCCGTCCGTTCGGTGCTAGGATCTCCGGTGATTTGGATCACGTCGAGTACGACTTCCTCATCCCCGTTCTTTGAACGCTTCCGCGCGTGATCTACAAAGGTATGTAGATGCAATCCGATCACTCGTAGCTAGATGAACTCATAGATGGATCTTGGTGAAACCGTAGGAAATTTTTTTGTTTTCTGCAACGTTCCCCAACATGAAAGCAATGTCACACTCCGGAGACCAAACGTACTTGACGTGCTTCTGGAGAAGATTTGAGAGAGGCTTCGCGATCTTGGAGAAGTTTTCAACGAATCTTTGGCAATAGCTTGCGAGACCAAGGAAGATACGGAGTTGCTTCACGTTTTGAGGAGGTTCCCAATTCACAATTGCAGACACCTTCTCAGGATTCACCGCAATGCCCTTGGCAGAGATGATATGACCAAGATAAAGAACCTCATCGAGCCAAAATTCACACTTGGAGAACTTGGCGTAGAACTGATGTTCCTTGAGCTTATCGAGTACCAAACGCAAGTGTTTGGCACGATCTTCCTTGTTTTTCGAGAAAACCAGAATGTCGTCGAGATAGACCAAAACGAAGTCATTGGTGTAGGCGTTGAAGATGAAGTTCATCATGCGAGAGAACGTCGGAGGAGCGTTGACGAGGCCAAAAGACATGACAGTGTATTCATATGAACCATAGCTTGTCCTAAAAGCCGTCTTGGGAATATCTTGCTCATGGATACGAATCTGATGATAACCCATACGGAGATCAAGCTTGGAGACTACTTGGGCACCTTTGAGTTGTTCGAACAGCTCATTGATGTAGGGAAGTGGGTATTTGTTCTTGATGGTCTTCTTGTTCAATGGACGGTAATCAACACAAAGTCGGTCCGTTCCATCCTTCTTCTTCACAAAAAGAACACCACAACCCCACGGAGAAGAACTAGGCCGGATGAGACCCATTCTCTCTTGAATATCAAGTTGCTTCTTCAGCTCCTTCAACTCTTCAGGTCCGAGCTTGTAAGGACGCTTGCACACAGGTTCTGTGCCAGGCTCAAGATCAATAACGAATTCAACTGGCCGGTGCGGAGGTATTCCTGGGAGCTCTTCTGGAAAGACGTCTTGATATTCGCAAACGACTGGAATTTGCGAGATGGCATCGAGTTCACCCTTCTCATTAAGAGAAAACAGACGGATGGTATCGTCATTAGCGGCAAAGACAATTACATCCTCAGACGAATGAGTCAATTGAATCTTCCTGGCTGCACAATCAAGTTGAGCCTTGTGCTTAGAAAGCCAATCCATCCTGAGAATAAGATCAATATCCGAGTTACCAAGAACCATTGGGGAAGCCAGAAACTTGAAGTCACCCAACATGATAGAAACATCCAGGACTATTGAAGTAGCCCTCATAGACTTAGCCGGAGAAACCACTCCCATAGGTTTACCCAACATTTGTGAAACGAAGTCATGCTTGGAAACAAATGATCTTGACATGAAGCAAAGCGATGCACGAGTGTCAAAAAGAACTTTTGCGGGAAAAGAGTTAACTGGAAAGTTACCCATGATGACATCTGGCGAGTCCTCTGCCTGAGCTGCATTCACCATGTTAACCTTGGCGTGCTTGGGGTTATGCTTGACCATAGCTGTACTTGCCAATCTCATAGGAGGAGGAGGAAGACGCCTCTGGTTGAAACACTTGTTGGCATAGTGACCCTTCTATTGGCACTTGTTGCACGTGACCTCTGAAAGCGGACGGTGGTACGGAGCACTCGATCTTAGAGGTTGAGACGAAGTCTTGTTCTGAAAGCCAGGGTTGGGTGGGGGGGAAGATCCACTGCCACTTTTGCTCTTCTGCTGATACGGCTGGCGGAACGGAGGAGGAGGAAGCCAATACTTCTGCTGCTTGGCCACTTGAGTAGAGGAAGAAGGAGTAGCATCTCTGACTCGCTTCTTGGAAGCATCAGACCTCAATTGAGCGGCCGCTTGCTTCAATGCCATGTTGTAGAACTCATAGTATCTCAATGGCTCGAAGAGAACAAGAGCTAGCTGGATTTCTTCTCTGAGACCACCCCTGAACTGGTATATCATGCTCTTCTCATCAGGGATGTCCTTCTTGGCAAAGCGGGCGAGCTTCTGAAATAACTTGTTGTAGTCATAGACAGACAAAGAGCCTTGCTTCAGGTTGCGGAATTCCTCACGCTTGCTTTCAACCACGCTCTGAGGGATATGATGAGCTCTGAAATCTTGACGGAATTCATCCCAAGTGATAACAGGTCCACCTTTGGAATCCTTGTACTGATGGAACCATTCTGCAGCTTGATCTTTGAGTTGGAAGGAAGCGAACTTGACGAAGTCCTCAGGCCTGACGTTACTGCACTCGAAATGCTTGCACAGATCCACAAGCCAATCGTCAACATCGGTTGCCTCAACACAATTGCTGAAAGTCTTTAGCCCGTTGGCAAGGAACTGGTTGAGTGTAGCAGAGTGATTCTGATTGTTGCCTTGGTTCCCTTGGTTGCCTTGATTGCGCTCTTGAAGAATTTGCATGATCAACTGTGTGTTTGCATTGGTTGCGGCCATCACAGCTTGCCATGCCTCCGGAGGAGGTGGAGATGGTGGCGGATCAGGATTCGGAGTTGTGCGCGTTGGAGGAGCCATCCTGAAGAGGTTGACATCCATTAGCACATTGATAGATAAATATTGAAGCTGAATCCAACGGAATGAAAATTGCAACATATAGTCTTCACATCCGAACAAAATGAACGAATGCATTCCTCTTGAAATGGTCACATATCCATAAATTGAGAAGCCACTTAGAATTTAGGTAGAGAAATAAATCAACAAGGTACGGATCAAGAACGAATAATCGGTAAGAAATCCCAATCTCAAACCAAATACCCGTGGAAGAAGAACTAGAGCTACTAGAATTCCCACCTATGAAACTCCCGAACCTTTCCGGTTATGCAATCAGGTGTTGGGGATACAGGGGAAGCATAATATCTCACCCAAACTAGCAAATCCTACATCCAGCTGTATCCATCCTTCAACACATAACCGAGAAAAACTTCGGAAATCATCTACCTCAACCTTCGAAAAACATCCGTTATACAAGTTATGGCGATACTCCCGAACTCCCGCCCCAGTACTGGGTGGCGTCGAGGTTATCTCACCAACGAACTGCATAAAAGAGATTTTCGATGTCGGCGTACTAAACTCAGGTATTCCAGAACTGCAACGATAAAATTATGACGACAACACCTCAGAGCTCAACTCCCCGGGACACTTCCACAAAACCCCTGACAGGAGGCACCAAGACAATGTTCTCATCATAAAACCATCGGAACGATTCCAAGATACCCGCGTGATCCTAATTTTTCTTTTGTGAAATTTGAGAAAAGAAGAGTCAAAACTCTACGTCAGGATGCCTTACCAGAGCGATGAGGAGACTGGGAAGTAAAAAGAATTCCTAAACTCTCCGATATATAATTCCTAAATGACTCAAAACATTTTTCTAGACACAACTCGGCCGCTAATAACGATCAAGCAATGGGGCTCCTAAGGTCGGGGAAGGCTCTGATTACCAACTTGTAACACCCTCGATGCGACTATAGCTCCCACGTGTCGAGGCACGACTTAGAGAAATAATCGCATTGAAGGCATATGTCGCAAGTTAGGCAATATTCACAATATCCCATGAATTATATAGATAATAAAAGGGGAGATAACATAGTTGGCTTACACTCGCCACGCCAATCAAGTACATAAATAACATTACATCATTCAAACACTCATGGCCCGACTACGGCGCCAAAATAAAAGATAACCCAACATGCGACACGGTCCCGATCACCCCAACTGGGCACCACTACTAATCATCAGGAAAGGAAACATAGTATCATTGAGAGTCCTCGTCGAACTCCCACTTGAGCTCGAGCGCGTCACCTGGAGCGGAATCATCAGGCCCTGCATCTGGTATAATAGAAATCTGTGAGCCACAGGGACTCAGCAATCTCGCACCCTCGCGAT